>NW_027187378.1:3251183-3255213 GCF_028583685.1 Petaurus breviceps papuanus
TCTCTCTCTCTCTCTCTCTCTCTCTCTCTCTCTCTCTCTCTCTCCCTTTCTCTCTCTCTCTCTCTCTCTCTCTCTTTCTCTTTTTCTCCCCTAGGGTCCCTGGTGTGTGTGTGTTTATGTTGGGACACTGTTTGTCACTCTGGATCATATCCCCCTCCCATGTGTTCCTAATTTACACAAAATCAGTTATCATGATACCATTATTTCTTAAATATACACTATTTAATGAATGACGACAAAAACAATACTAATCATAACATTTACTCAACAGACAACCAGAACAAGAATAATCCTAATATAATAGTCCCCCCATTAACCTAAGTCTCTTTCTCCCACCAATGCTTAGTGTCCACAGGAGGAGAATAGACACCCTCTCATAGAAGCTAGCAGGGAGGCACATGAACGGGGAGACCCATGTACCTGAGATAATTTACAGCTTTTGACTGCAAGTTTTAATGTCCTTGTTTCCTTTTAGGAACAATCTATACCACATGAGGGACTGTATGGTCCTTGCCACTCTCCTGCTGCACAAAGCTATTCTTGTCTTCTCAAGCCAGTGAGCCCCAGTGATAAGTTCTTTTTATTCACAGCTGCGCTTAATAGGGTTCTGAGAAAAAGTGTTTATGATTTTTCTGTAAGTGTTTATGATGTTTCCTATAGCTGTAAATTTGCCAAGTTCTTTTTTTTTTTTACTCATAGCTATTCTTAATAGGGTACTGAGGGGAAAGAAAAAAGTGTTTATGATTTTTCAGTGATAAGCAGTTCCCTTTAGCTGGGGAATCGCCAAGCTCCTCGCATCCACAAATAGCAGAGGATCCTGCTTTGACCAAGAAGCTTCATACCTCTTCCCACAGCAAAGTACAACCCAGAGTAAAACATGCAAAACTTGGCTTTCTCCCATTTTTCTCTTTCCAATTTTGGAGGGTAGAAGAGGGCAACGCAAGTAACCCTAAGAAGTTTTCCCTCTTTAAGTCTGTAGGTGGCAATAGAGAGCAATAATCCCTGATAGTTCTTTGCAGTAGCAAGATCCAGCTCCCTTCCAGTAAGATTTCAGCAACTACTACAGCTTTTCTCTACTCAGTCATCAAAATGATGTTTCTCTTTAATAGGCTAAATTCCCAACAAAATAGCCAAAGGTTCAATGTCTCGGTTCCAAGCCCTCTATTTGTCTTCTTCGCTGATTTCTCGTGATTCCTTCTGTGCTCAGTTTATTCTCCCACTTTTCTCTATCTCTTCCTCCAAATTCTTCTCAAAGCTCCTCTTCTGGATTCTTATATCTCCTAATGCCTCAGTTTAGAGCTTCCTGATGGCCAGTGACTCATCTTCACCTTATGAGGGAAAACTCAAGAAATCCATCATTTTGTCAGGTATAAACCCCAAAGTCCTTACATAATCACCTAGTAATTAATTGATTTATTATTTTTCAAATTATTAAGAATTAATTGATTTATTATTTTTCATTTATAAACTTCAAAACTCTAAAAATAATCTCATGGAAATGAGTTGCTGAGCCTCAGTTATTGCACTGATTTCGAAGCTTTCTTCTCAATGCATTCATTCAAGGGGGCAATTCTCCAGCTGCTCTTCCTAATAGTCTTCCCCTCATCAACATTTTATCTGAGAAACTATTTCTTCATAAGTTTGTTTTTCCATTGTAAATGGAAATTTGTCCATTGTAAAATGGACAATACTTTACATATGTCTAAAGGTAAAATACCTGGCTTGGGCCAGTCTTCTTGGTGGCTGTCCTAAGAGCTCTGGGGTATTTTCTAGGGACTCTAACTTGCACAATTTAGCTCTGATCCTCTGGGACCCAGGGAATTTGGACTTTTTGAACTCAGAAAGTTACCTCCAAGACTGGGCATGATCTTCTTGGATGGATACATATTTACCTAAAAACAGGAAAGAACACACACAGAAAAGATAGCCAAAATCAAGGCTCAGGTTTACCTGCACAGGGCATGTGCTTTAGATGGCATGTGTTTATGGCTACATGGAGACTGAGATGGAGGTTGTAGGAAGTAGAGAAGCCTCTTCTTCCCTCACATCCTGTCCTTTCAAAATTTGTAGCTGGAAAGGAAGAAAAAGGCTAAGAGGCTTATTATTCCATCTATACAGTCATTAGCTCTTCCAGATTTGTAGCCAATACAGTAACTCTTCATCATTTCAAAGTGCAAAGACATTAGCTTTGAGTCGCATATTGCCAGAAGCAGACCACAAAACTCCCACATGGTCAACTGGATCCAGTAATGGAAACTCTGAGAATGCTCCATTGAATAGTCCTTGTAGACCAATTCAACCTCACTGCTTAGAGCTGTTAGTCTTTTTATAAAACTAGAGTTTTCCACAGAGGAGGGTCAAATTGTCTTACTTAGTAACCTTTAGAAGCTGTTTGTCAGTGACCTTAAATGTCCAAGAAGTTGGAAGGTAAAGACATTTTTTTGTCTTTCCATTTTCTTTCTCTGTTTTTCTTCATTCTCACTATTTTTGCTGATAGGATTGGAGTCAAAGGATCTGGATGGTAGATAGGAAGCATGAAGATGGGGAGAGAGGGTCATCAGTAATAAAAATACATATCAAGTATTGTACTAGGCCAACCTCAAATCATGCCTCCCAATACCTCACATGATAATAAAACCATATTATGCCTATAAAAAATCTCTTAAATGCTATCTTGACTCTAGAGAAGGGACTCTTAACATGAGATGCATGGAGGTCCATGAACTTGGATGAAAAAAATACCTTTTTGTTTTCATTAGTCTATAACTAAAATTAATCATTTCTTTCAACTATGAATATAGGCAATGAATCACAGTAGTATTAACAATACCCATAACTTTGGCACCTTTTGAAATCACAGATATTTTCATATCACCCTATGGTTTAAGATATCTTGAAATAGTGTTCACTATTTTGATATTTTATTTGACTTGCCACTAGATTTATTACTATATATATTTTTTACAACTGATAATTCTATCCTAATGTAATTAGTTTCTTTTGAAAACTGATGTCTTTTATTCTTCTCAAAGAATTATTCTAAGAAAGGGTGCACAGACTGCACTAGACTGCAAATGGGTCCATAATGCATAAAAGGTTAAGGACGTCTTGTCCAAATAATAGCTTAGCCTGGAGCAAGTTCTACTCAAAGTTGGCTAAATCCAAATGGATTCATTGATATCTTTTGACCAAGAGCTTTGAAGATTGTTTTATGGCATACTCCTTCCACCATTCCAAGGAGGTAGGTAAGGGCTGAAAAGAATTCTTCTCTCTTATGTAAGTGTTATATGATTTGATTCTGGTGCTGGAAGTACTGGGAGCACTGGGGTTGGAAGTCAGGGCTCTTGCTCACACATCCCTTGCCTCTCCCTCCCACACCCTCATGCCAGGTTGAAGTTCACTGTAAAAGTTGCCAACCCAGCTGCGGGATTTCCATCATTAGAGAAACCAATGTCTGCCAAAATAAGCAAAAGGATTTAGTTGGGGGAGGAATTGGAACCTTCCGTGTTGCAAGCTGCAATTAGGTTTGAAAAACCAGCATTATACTGCTGGAGAGTCCTACTAAGTTTCACGCACTCCTTTGAATTTGAATTCCTAGAAGCAACAAAGACTTTCTTCCCTCTCTAAAGTAAAAAAAGAAAGGGAACTTCCTAGTCCAAGTAAGGAGAATTTTCAAACTGATTATCAGTACTGGAATGGAGAATTTTTTACCCGAGACCCTGCTCATGTTGCAGAATTTCTTCTTAAAATCTAATTTTCATCCAAGTTGAATAAAATTTGGTCAATTATAAGAGTTTATTGCCTTTCAAGGGCCAATCCAGATGTTTTTTTTTGTTCAGTCCACATCTGGAATTTTTTTTTGGGGGGGAAGCACATTTTAGGAAGAACATTGAAAACCTGAACAGTATACCAAGAAGGAGAGACAGGATGATGAAGGAACTCTGGATCATGCTATATGAGGATTGAAAGAACTGAGAATGTCTACCCTGGAGGAGAGAGAGAGAGAGAGAGAGAGAGAGAGAGAGAGAGA
>NW_027187378.1:3255313-3330134 GCF_028583685.1 Petaurus breviceps papuanus
GAGAGAGAGAGAGAGAGAGAGAGAGAGAGAGAGAATTAAGTGCTTACAAAGTGCCCAACACTGTGCTAAGTGCTGTTATTAAAAAACAACAACACTTTAAGACAGCCATTGTTCTTTAGAAACATATTCTAACAGGTGAAGATAAAACATAAAGGGAAGTCAAAAAAGTGAGAGGGTTAGGAGTTGGAGAGAATAGAAGGATACCTGATAGGCAAGTAAGCCAGTGTGGAGGTGGAATAGACAGGACAGAGAACTGAAAATGAGCATCATGGCTAGGACCTTTACTCATATGTTGGTTTCCAACAGGGACTCACCAATAAGTGAACAGGCCTCAGGGCAGAGTCCTCTGTGAGGAAAAGCAGCGGAGCCCCAGGTGGTGCAGATCAGAGAGGAAACTGGAAGTAAAGACAGAAAAAGGTAAAAAATAGAGATCTTACAGCATTTAAAGGGTTGGCCCAGAAGGAAGAATCATGTGCAGAGGAGCAATCATGCATGGAAGCCAGAAAGAAATGAGTTTAGAAGTTTGTAAGGAAAAAAAACTCAGAATTAGGAGAATTAGGACTATTATGAAGTGAAATGGGCTTCTACGGGAAATAGTGAGTTTTCTCTCCCTGGAGAAGGTCTTCACACAAAGGATGGCCATTTACTTGTGAAGTATATTGTCAAGAAATGATTTGTAGGTACAGATCAAACTAGCCAACTTCTTAAGTCCTTTCCAACCCTGAGATTCTAAGATGTTCCATTTTAATTCACACTCATGTTCTGAGATCCTCTATACCAAGACCTAACAAGTCTGTCCATCACATGATGAATAGTAGACTCATGAAATTTTAGAGCTGGAAGAGACCTTAGAAATAATCTGGTCCAGCACCCTTATTGATGGGAAAACTGAGGCCAAATATAATTGTAAGTATAAAGTGTAAGTGAATTGTTAAAATCTACAAAGCTAGGCAGTAGCAGAGCAAGACCTAGAACCAGATCTTTTATTATTATTGTTATCTATTTTTAACATTAAAAAAAACTTGAGTTCTAAATTCTCTACTTCCCTCCATCCCCTCTGTTACCCATTGAACAGGCTAGCAACATGCTATCAACCATGCAAAACATATTTCCATATTAGCCATGTTTCAAAAAAAAAGAAAAACTAAATGAAAAAATTATACTTCAATTTGTGATCAGAGTCATCAGTTCTCTTCCTGGAGATGGAGCATTTTTAAATTTTTGATATTGGTAGTTTAGTTTTTTGCTTTCTCTTTAAAAATAAAATTAATCAATGGTTTGTCTTTTTAATTTTTTAAAATAAAACCAGATCCTATTTCATTTGTTAGTTCAGTAATTTTTTTTTTGCTTTCAATTTTATTAATCTTTAATTTTATTTTCAGGATTGCTATTTTAGTGTTTAATTGGGAACTTTTGTTCTTTTTTTAGTTTTTTAAATGGCATGCCAAATTCATGATGTGCTTTCTCTCTCTCTCTCTCTTTTTTAATGATTTAAGTGTTTAGAGATGTAAATTTTCACATAAGTACTGCTTTGGGAACATCCCACAAATTTTGGTATGATATCTCATTGTTGTCATTATCTTTGATGAACTTATTGGTTATTTCTATGATTTGTTCTTTGACCCACTTCTTTAGGATTTGATTATTTAGTTTCTAATTAATTTTTAATCTCTGCTTCCACAGCCTTTGATTAAATATATGTACATATATATGCATATATATTTATCTTATACATTTAATATTTCTGCTTTTCTGTATTTGGTTGTGAAGTTTTTATGCCCTAATACATGGTCATTTTTCATGAAGATGCCATGTACATCTGAGGAAAATGTATACACCTTTTCATTCCTATTCAGTTTTCTCTAGATGTCTATTATATCTAACTTTTCTAAGAACCTATTCATTTCCTCAACTTCTTTCTCATTTATTTTATGGTTAAATTTATCTAGCTCTTAGAGGGAAAAGTTGAGGACCCCAACTGCTATAGTTTTACTATTTCCTACTGTAACTTATTTACCTTTTCCTTTTAGAATTTGGATTCTATGCCATTTGGTGCATATGTTTAGTAGTGATGTCACTTCATTGCTATGGTACCTTTTAGCAAAATGTAGCTTCCCTGATTATCCCCTGATTATTCCCTAAATAAGTCTATTTTTGCTTTTGCTTTGTCTGAGATCATGATTGTTGCCCTTGCCCTTTTTCACCTCAACTGAATCACAATAGCTTCTTCTTTAGGCCCTCATTTTAACTCTGTGTATTTCTTTCTGTTTCAATTGTGTCTCTTGTAAACAGCATATTGTTGAAAACTGATTTCTGATCCATTCTGTTGCTTCCATTTTATGGGTGAGTTTATCCCATTCACATTCACAGTTATTCTTATTAACTGTTTATTTCCATCCATCCTATTTTCTCCTGTTTATGATTCTTAATTTATTAAACCTGTCCCTCCTTAAAAGTTTGTTTTGCTTCTAACCACAACCTCCCTTAATCCATTTACCCTTTTATCACCCTCTCCCCCTTCCCCTTCTAATTCTTTATTGGGTAAGATAGATTTTTATATACAACTTCACATGTATGTGTCTGTGTGTCTATGTTCTTTCCTCTTTGAACCAATTCTGATTATGGTGAGATTAGAGTGTTGCCTCTACCCCATCCCTTGACAGTTTTCCCCTGCAGTATAAAAGCTCTTCATTGAGCACCATTTTATGTGAAATAACTTTCCCCATTCTTCCTTTCCCTTTTCCCTTGTTCCAGTGAATCCCTTTTTTTCTCACCTCTTGATTATTTTTTGAGATCATACCAACATAATAAACTCACACCCCTGATACCTAGTTATGTAGAATTCTACATGATGAGAAAGTTCTTTTTTTTTAATCAATTGGGGTTAAGTAACTTGCTCAAGGTTACATGGCCAGTTATTCTGGGTGTGGTGCTAAGTATCAGAGCCTGGATTCAATTCCAGGTCATCCCGACTCTGGGGCCAGTGCTTTTATTCACCGAGTCAGCTGGATGCCCCTAAGCAATTGGGGTTAAGTAACTTGCTCAAGGTTACACTGCCAGGTGTTTCTGGGTGGGTACTAAGTGTCTGAGCCCGGATTCGATCCCAGGTTATCCCGACTCTGGGGCTGGTGCTCTTACTCGCTGTGCTACCTGGCCGCACCAAGAAAGTTCTTAAGAGCTACATGTATCATCTTTCCATAGAGGAATGCAAACAGTTTAACCTTATTAAGCCCCTTATGATTTCTCTTTTATGTTTGGCTTTTTATGCCTCTTGAGCTTTATGTCTGAATGTAAAATTTTCCTATTTAACTCTGGTCTTTTTATCATGAATGCTTGAAAAAAATTTTTTTCATCTTAGCAGCAGTAAGGTGTCAATGGGGTTTTTAATCAAAGGAATGATATGGCCAGACCTGCGCCTTAGGAATATGACATTGGCAGTTGCATGGAGAATGGATTGGAGTGGGGAGACAGGAGATAGGGGGAATCAATTAGGGTTTTATTCCAATAACCCCACCCCTATGTAAACTGAACAAATTGAGTACAAATTGGAAATGTCTTTAGCAGTATAAGGAAGAAGTGGCTACCTTTGTTCTATTTTAGGTTTTTTTTTGGCAGATATATGCCTTACTTTCTCTTATGATGTCTGAAATTTCACCATTAGAGATTCATTCCTTTTGAACTGAACACTTTTTAGTCTTTCAAATTCTTTTATCTAATTGAAAATATTCCCAGGAAAGTTAGCACCTTAAGGAATTACCTGGGATGAGGTAAGGAGGAGAGCAAGCTAAGAGTTTAGAGAGGGAGGAAAGAGAAGCTGAAAGGTCACTTCAAAAGAACACCAAAGACAGACCCTGTCTACTTTGAAATATTTCTTAAGGTCAGCTCAGCTAGAAAGAATAATGGAAAACTCCATCTTAGATTCTTTCTTTCTTTCCCTCTCTCTTCCTTCCTTCCTTCCTTCCTTCCTTCCTTCCTTCCTTCCTTCCTTCCTTCCTTCCTTCCTTCCTTCCTTCCTTCCTTCCTTTCTTCCTCTCTTCCTTTCTTTCTTCAATTGAGCTTGAATGACTTGCCCAGAGTCACACAGCCAGTAAGTGTCAAGTGTCTTGGGCCAGATTTACACACAGGTCCTCTTGACTCCAGGACCAGTGCTCTATCCAGCTCTTTTTTCTTTATGTTTACAAAGTTTAGTCTAGTCAAGGATTAGATTTCATTTGATATAGGAATAGTTGGTAGAAAAAGCCTGCCATTGTTTAGATTCAAATGCTTAGAGAGATGTTAAAAAAATAAGATACTGCCCATATTCTCTTCCTGGGCTACATTCTGAACTGGTCTTGGAACAGACTGTCTTTTGGGGGCTGATCATGGGTGAGTGAAAGCTACACATAATGAAAAGAGATTACACCATCCTATTTTTTCTCTTCTCTCTTGGGGTTACTGTGCCAGAGAAAATCATCTTGGATTCAAGAAGAATCACAGGGGATCTGAAATCCTGCACATTTTTGTGTCTCAGATCCAAAATTTGTTTGGGTGGTCATAGGGAGGAGACTAGAAAAATGTTCACTTGGCTGGAAAAAGGGCAGAAGCACCAAATATCTGGGGAGTTTGCTTTTTATTGTGAAGACTATAACTGAAGAAAGATTTGTGTTCTGGGACAGGATAAAATACATTCCAGTTGAGGGAGCCACTATGGAAACACCCCTGTCTTCTATTTTTTTTATTGTTCTCCTAATACTTTATGCTCCCTGTTGCAATCTGGAACTGACTTGGTTGCATATACATGATTATTTATTAGTTATTATTTACACAATACTTTATGGTTACTAAGAAACATATGTGTGCATATGTATATGTGTGTATATATACATAAATAGGCATATATGTCTGGACACCTATGTGTATGTATACATATATGTATGTGTATCTATGTGTGTATAGGAGATGCATAAGTATACATACATAGGCATATATCTCCCATACTAGTAAGACATAGAGTAAGTTTGAACAAATGCACCAACAAATATGCACACACACATTCTTATTTTATTTTTCAACTTCCCAACACATTGATAGTATGTGCTCTCCATTTTTTTCTTCAGTCATTTATTCACATCTAAATCTTCATGATCCGATGGACCATAGCATACCAGGCCCTTCTGTCTTCCACTATCTCCCTAAGTCTTTCCAACCTCATGACACTATCCATTTCATCCTCTGTCATCAACGTTTCTTTTTGTCTTCAATCTTTTCCAGTATCAGGGTCTTTTCCAATGAGACCTTTCTTCTCATTATGTGGCCAAAATATTTAAGCTTCAGCCTCAGTATTTAACCTTCCAATGAATAGTCTGAATTAATTTCTTTAAGTATTGACTGAATTGAGCTCCTTGCTATCTAAGGGACTCTCAAAAGTCTTCTCCAGCCCCACGTTCTGAAAGCATCAATGCTATGGTGCTCAGTTTTCCTTATAGTTCAATTCTCACAGCCATACATTGCTGCTGGGAAAAAACAAACAAACAAACAAACAAACAAACAACAACAACCCAAAACTATTACTTTGACCATACGGACCTTTGTCAGCAAGGTGATATGTCTGATTTTTAGTATAATTTCATGGCTTCAGTTGCCATCTGCAGTGATCTATGAGCCCAAAAATGTAAAATCTGACACTGCTTCCATTTCTTCTCCCTTCATTGCCAGGAAATGATGGGACAAGTTGCCACAATCTTGATGTTAAGCTTCAAGTCAGCTTTTCTACTTGCCTCTTTCACCCTTGTCAAGTGGCTTCTTAATTCCTTTTTACTTTCTGCCATCAGTGATATTGTCTGTATATCTGAAATTATTGATGGTTCTCCCAGCAACCTTAATTCCAGCTTTTGATTAATTCATCCTGTGTGTGTATGTGTATGTAGGTACACACACATATATAAGTTAAATAAATAGGGTGAAAATATACAGCTCTTCCAATATTAAGCTATTCAGTTGTTCCATGTTTGGTTCTAACTGTTCTTTTTTGTTTTGCATATAGTTTCCTCAGGAGATAAGCAAGATGATTTGGTACTCCCATCTCTGTGAGAACTTGCCACATTTTTTTGCACTTTACACAAAGGCTTTAGTGTAGTCAGTGAAGCAGAAGTAGATTTTTTTCCGGAATTCCCTTGCTTTCTCCATAATCTAGCAAATAGTTTCTCTGCCTCTTCAAAAATCAGTCTGCTCTTCTAGTAATTCTTGATTGATGTATTACTGAAGCCTAGCTTGCAGAATCTTAAGTATAATCTTGCTGGCATGTGAAATGAATGTAATTATTTGGTAATCTTTGGCATTGCCCTTCCTTAGAACTGGGACATATACTGATCTTTTCAAATCCAGTGGCAATTGTTCAGTTTTCCAAATTTGCCACATATTGAATACAGCACTTTAACAGCATCATCTCTAGGATTTTAAATAACTCAGAATTCCATCACCTCCACTAGCCTTGTTGTTAGCAATGCTTCCTAAGGGCCACTTGACTTCATTCTCCAGGATGTCTGACCCTAGATCAGTAACCACATCATTGATGATGTTAAGATCCTTCTTGTATAGTTTTTCTGAATACTTCTTAATCTCTTCTGCTTCTGTTAAGTCCCTACCATTTTTTTCATTTATAATGCTGAAGTTTGCATGAAACGTTCTCTTGATATCTCTAATTTTCTTGTCTTTCTCATTCTATTGTTTTCTTCTATTCCATTGCTCATTTAAGAAAATGCTCTTATATCTAGAGTTCTGCATTCAGTTAGGTATATCTTTCCCTTTCTCCTTTTCCTTTCCTTCTTTCCTCAACCACTTGTAAAGCCTCATTACACATTCTCCTTTCTTGTTCTTCTTTTTCCTTGGTATGTTTTTGTTGATGCCTTTTGTATAATATTGTAAACTGTTGTACACAGTTCTTCAGGCACTCTGTCTATCAGATCTAATCCCTTACTTTTATCTATATTTCCTCCATTTTGTTCCCAAATATGGCATTCCATCTTCTGTTCCTATGTCTTTATACATCCGCACCTCTATTTCTAAAAATTCCTAGCTCTCTTCAAGGCTCAGTTTATGTTCCACCTCCTATATAAACTCTTTTCTCATCCTCCTTTTTGTTAGGGCTCTCTGCCTCTCCTAATCTTCATGTATTTGCTTATCTGTTTACATGCTGAATCCTCTTCAATAGAAGGTAAGCTTCTTGAGGCCAATTACTATTTTTTCTTTCATTACTGTATCTACAATGCATTACATAATGCCTTAGAAGTAGAGAGTACTTAACAAATATTTGTTGGATTGGATTAAATTGTAATTTACAGATGGGGAAATAGGCCTAGGGAAAAAGGATTTGCCTATACAGCTGGTAAGAGTTTGAGCCAGGGGTTGAATAAAAATCACAGAGCTGAAAAATCTCATTGTTAAAAGGGGATGTAGTTTTATCAATTCCAACCCCATTCCTGAAAAAGGATCTTCTCTACCCCATGTCTACAAAGGGGAGAGTACAGGCTTTGGTGGGAGACCTCAAGTAAGGGAAGGCTTCTCTAGGAAACCCATTCCATGTTTGGATAGGCCAAATTGTTAAGAATATATATATACACACACATGCATGTGTATGCATGTATGCATACATGTATATTCATCCACATGAATATACACACATAAGAATATGCATTCTTGTATATTCCTTACATATGTATATGTATATTTATATATTTCATATATATAGCATCAGCCTTAAATTTATCTATTTGCCACTTCTACCTACTTTTGTTTCTTCCTTCTGGGGCCAAGCAGAATAATTCTATTTCTTCTTCTTATACTACAGATCTTCAAATCTTTTAAGACCACTATCATACCTACCACTGAGTCTTCCTTCTCTGTTTCCTTCAGTCATTCCGCATACACTTGAACTTATTTTCATCATCTGGATTACAACCCTCAGAATACTTTCTAGGTTATCAGCATACTTCCTAAAATTTGATACCTATAACTGAACACTGTACTTCAGAGGTGTTCTAACCAGGTATCTACCTTCTTCATTTTGGGTGCTGTGACTTATGCAACCTAAAATCCTATTAACTTTTTTTTTCAAATGCTTTATTAACTTCGGATTTACATCATTCATTTCCGCCAAATTTTGAGTTACAAATTTTCTTGCTGTTTTTCCTCTACCCACCGCCCCAAAATAGCAGTCCCACAGGATATCCCCTCCTCCAATCTGCTCTCTCCCATATTTTCTCCCATTCCCCTTTTGACTTTTCCAGTGGATCTCTATGCCCCAGTACCTGTATATCTTATTTCCCAATTACATGTAAAATAGTATTAATAATAGTATATATATATGTGTATATATATATATATATATATGTGTGTGTGTGTGTGTGTGTGTATGTGTGTGTGTGTGTGTATTTGAGTATTTGATTTTAAAATTTTGAATTCCAGATTCATTCCCTTCCTCCCTTGTCACCCACCCTAACTGAGAAGATAAGTAGTTCAGTATAGGTTGTACATGTGTGGCTAATGCAAAACAATAACATAGTAGATATATTGTAAAGGACTGACTATATTTCCCTCCCTTCTATCCCATCTCCCACTTGTTCTATTCTCTACTTTGATTCCATCCCTTTTCGAAAGTGGGTGCTTCCAACTTCCCTCCCCCCCAGCCTGCCCTCCCTTCCATCATCCCCCCTCCCATCCCCTTTCCCCCCCTACACTCCTGAAGAGTGAGATAACCTATTTAGTGTGTATTTCATTCCTTCTTCAAGCCAAATTCAATGGGAATAAAGTTGACCCATTCCCTTTCGCCTTCCTATTCTTCCCCTCCTTTGTAACTATTTTCCTTTGCCTCTTTTACATGAGATAGCTTACCCTATTCTGTCTCTCCCCATGTCCTCTCATCATATTCCTCTCTCACCTCTTAATTTCACCTTTTAAGTATCATCCCTTCCTATTAAATTGGTCCTGTGCCCTCTATGTATATCTGTAAACATATATACACAAATTCACATATGTATTCATATGCCCATATACCCTCATATATAGACATATATATGTGTGTGTATATATATATGTATATATATATATATTTCTATTCCCTTCAACTACTGAGAAAAGTTTCATCAGTTACAATTATTGCTTTTCCATGTAGGAATGTTAATAATTCAACTTTGATAAGTTCCTTATGATTCCTTTTCCCTGTTTACCTTCTCATGCTTTTCTTGCTTCTTGTATCTGAATGTCAAATTTTCTCTTCAACTCTGTTTTTTTCAGCAAGAATGCTTGAAAGTCCTCTATTCCACTGAATGAACATATTTTCCCCTGAAACATCATATTCAGTTTTGCTGGGTAGGTGACTCTTGGTTTTAATTCCAGCTCCTTTGAACTCTGGAATAGCATATTCCAAGCCCTTCAATCCCTCAGTGTGGAAGCTGCCAGATCCTGGGTTATCCTGATTGTGTTTCCACAATATTCAAATTTTTCCTTCCTGGCTGCTTGTAATATTCTCTCCTTAATCTGGGAATTCCAGAACCTGGCTATAATAATCCTAGGAGTTTTCTTTTTGGGATCTTTTTCAGGAGGTGATTGGTGGATTCTTTCAAGCTCTATTTTGACCTCTGGTTCTAAAACATCAGGGCAGTTTTCTTTGAGAACTTCCTGGAGGATGATTTCTATGTTCTTACTTTGATCATGGCTTTCAGGTAGACCAATAATTTTTTAATTATCTCTCCTGGATCTATTTTCCAGGTCAGTGGTTTTTCCCCTGAGATATTTCACATTGCCTTCTATTCTTTCGTTTGTTTGGATCTCTTTAACAGCATCTTTTGATTTCTCATAAAGTCATTAGCTTCCATTTGCTCCAGTCTAATTCTGAAGCAGTGATTCTCCTCATTGAGCTTTTGAGATTCTTTTTCCATCTGGCAAATTTGGCTTTTTAAGGCATTCTTCTCCTCATTGCCTTTTTGAGCCTCTTTTGCCATTTGAGTTAGTCTGTATTTTAAGGTGTTATTTTCCTCAGTCAGGCTGTTGACTCTCATTTCATAGCTTTCTTGTATTGTTCTCATTTCTCTTCCCAATTTTTCCTCCATTTCTCTTATCTGCTTCTTAAGGTCCTCTGTGGCCTGTAACCAGCTCATATTTTCCTTTGAAACTTTTGGTGCAGGAGTTCTGACTTCACTGTCTTCCTCCTGTTCCATGCTTTGCTCCTTTTTGTCCCCAAAATAGGAGTCCATTGTTGGAATCTTCTGTCTGCTTTGTTTCCTTTGCCTGGTCATGTCTCCTCTCAGTCACTTGACCCCTGGGCTTTTTGCCACAGTAGGACTCTGCCACCAGACAGGGGAGTTTCTGTCCCAAATGCTGGGGTTTTCTCAGCTGCCGGAGGTATTAGATGGGTGCCCTCTCTGAGGTCTCCACACGCTCTGGCAAGCTGGACACACACCCCAGAACCTCCACCCTAGACTGCAATCCAGATCCAAGCAGGTTAAAGCAAGAGCGATGACCCCTCAGACTGGTTCTTGGTCGCCCTACACTCTGCAGGCCAGGAGCTGAAGCTGCCATGTGGTGCTGGCTGGCTGTGCCGGGCTGTGCCGGTCGGCTCACTGGCTTCTGGCAAAAGCCACGCACTCCCACTTACTGGGTCCCAAAGTCCAGACTGCACTGACCTCTCACTTTGTCCTTCGCATCTATGTGTTGATAATTCTGGAAAAGGCCACAGTTGCTACTCATCTGAAGTCCCTCCAGCTGGTGCCTGGTCAGGCCCGCGTGTCATTTTGTGGGTTCTGCATCTCCAAAGTTTGTTCAGAGTCCCCTTTTAGATGGATTGGGGAAGGTGGAACCCGGAGCAGTGGGGAGGTCCTGCTTCTATTCTGCCATCTTGACTCTGCCTTCCCCCCCCCCCCCCCCAATTAACTCTTTTTATAGCCTCACTGCACTATTTGCACATATTGATCTTACTGTATTATACCCTACCTTGACCTTCTGGAGATAAACTGCTATCTAGCCACAATTTCCCCATTTTGTCTAAAGCTGATGAAGCACAAGAGCTGATTCACATTTATTCCCATTAAGTTTAATCTCCTTAGTCTATCAAGATTTTGGGGGTCCCAACTGGTTTGCAGTATGTTAGCTATCCTTCCTAGCTGTGAATAATCTAAAATTTGATAAGCATGTTATCCTTATCCAAGTTATTTTTGTTAAATACCATAGAGCTAAGGGAAGAAGCTTGGCACATTCTCGAGATATCCTTCAAAATTCACACGAAACCACTGATAACTAATCTTTGGGTCCAGCCAGTGGTGTGATGATAAATGTTTGACTACTAATTCTCTGGAAAAAAGCAAACAAACAAACTTTGCACATAGCACACTCTAATCTGTATTATTAGCATTTTCTGTATCACTTTCTTAAGTCTGGAACAATCAATAAAATAAAATCAAGTGTCTGAAGAATAAATGCTTACACTGAAAATTTCTCTATTTTTTCACAGCTGCTGGTTTAACCTAGCTGCTCGAGCATACCCATGGTTTAGCCAGTCATGTAGTTCCAGATATATTATTAGATAGATAGTCTGGCAGCTAATATAAGTCCATATTTTCCACAAAAATAGCAAGAAAGATTTTTTCAAGTGTTTTAGTAGAATTTTAAAAACCAGCATATGCATATAGAAAGTCCCTGTGCTAACCTGCTGATCTTATCAGAAAAGGAAGTACATTTTATGATTTGTTCTTGACAAAGCCACATTGACTCTTTGCAATCACTTCCTCTTATTTTAGTCACCAACCATCATTTGCTAATTCATTTTAGAATTTTGCCAGAGATTAATTGAAATCAAACTTCCAAGCCTGTAATTTAAAGACTCCACTCATCTTTTTTTAATTAGTGTAAAATTTGCCCTTTTTGTCCTATTGCATACCTCTTTTTCTCTATGATCCTTCAACACAGATGTTTTGACTACAAATATAATACTTTAACATGCTTGTACATGATGAAATATCAGTATTATTTTTTATCATTCAAGTCCAAATATTTAGGAAGGATTTGAGTATCTTCTTTTAACTTTGGTTTTTTTTACTTTCTGAATCTATGTTGAAGCATAGATTCCCCTAGCAAGGATATTATTATGCTTTCTCTTACTTGGATCCAGCCAACATATCCTATAAATTAAGGAATCTGAGAGTGTTTCTGGCTTAATATCTACTAGACAAAATAAGTTAGACTCAGCTCAGAGATTTGCAAATAGTATTCAGACCCTAGATGACTGAGTACTGTAGATTCGCATAGTAGATACTCAATAAAGGGTGGTTGAATGAATAAAATAGTTGGTTTGATCTGTGACTGTGATTTTACAAATATGAGTAACTCACCATGTGTAAACTCTGTCTATCAAGTCAGATCAGCAACACATCTATAAATTATCCCTTTAGAAGGTTACTGAGGACATTGACAGGCTAAGTGAATTGCTAAAGAAAAACTTGAACTGCTAGAAAATAGTCTAGTAGAAATTAGGTTAGACCAACAGTTGACAGTATATACCACAATAATCTTCAAAAGGTTATATGATCTAAGTACAAAAGGTCATAGAATTCTTTAAAAAATAGAGAAGGGGGGGCGGCCAGGTAGCACAGTGAGTAAGAGCACAGGCCCCAGTGTCACGATGAGCTGGGGATTGAATCTGGGCTCTAATACTTAGCACCACACCCAGAAATAACTGGCCGTGTAACCTTGAGCAAGTTACTTAACTCCAATTACTTTAAAATAAAAAAAAAATTAATAAAATTTAAAAAAATAGAGAAGGGAAGGAAATGCTTCCTGCAGTTATGGCAAAGGGTAGAATTTTTAACTAAACAAAAATTATCATAGAAGATAAAATGGACAGTTCTGATTATATAAAATTGAAATTTTTTTCATGAATAAAATAAATGTAGATGGAATTGAAAGGAGAAATAATTAAGTGGGAAATATTCTCTGTAACAAATTTATCTAATAAAGGCCTAATGGGCAAGATACCTGGAGAATTGATACAGATATATACGAATAAAACCGATTCTCCAAAAGACAAGTGGTCCAGGAATATGAACAAATGCTATTTATCATCAACCACTAGAAGAAAACAAAAAGACATTCAGAAGGAGTTACTAAAAGGGCAATTTTGTTATAGCCATCTTAAGTATAATACATACTTTAAAAGAGGAGACTATATAACAGAAATTCACCTTCATAGACAATCTTCTTTTTGTTATTTGTGTACTAAAATGTTACTCTTTGTTCATAATTGTTGTTTGTCATAAAACAAAAAAAAATTAAGTTACAGTAAAAAGAAATGCAGAAAACAGCACATATTTGCAAACACTGGACTTATCCTAAATGTAGTCTAAAGAAAAAGCAACCTGTTAACATCAACTAGATTCGTCCTAGAGTTTCTCAATTTCAATCCTGATGCTAATCTGCAGAACTTTAGGCAAGTTATTTAGCATCTTGTCCTCAATTTGCTCATTTGTAAATTAGGATGTTGGAAATTGTGATCACTAATATCTGTTGCGGGCGTTTGCCTTCACAACAGATCTAGACGAC
The DNA here is from genome assembly GCF_028583685.1 of Petaurus breviceps papuanus. Classification (NCBI taxonomy): domain Eukaryota; kingdom Metazoa; phylum Chordata; class Mammalia; order Diprotodontia; family Petauridae; genus Petaurus; species Petaurus breviceps. The sequence goes on from NW_027187378.1 coordinate 3,268,880, forward strand.
TAGCCCCACGGCCCTCTCACTTACCCATCCCGGGTCTTCGGTCGTCACCGGCCCCTCACGGGGAAAAACACCAGACAGAAGGCGGAGGAGTGAAGCGGGGTGGTTTATTCTTCAACAGTTACATGGCGGAGAGAGAGAGAGCGCCCTCTCACACAAGAAAATATATAGCGAATCCAAGCCAATCACATCGCAGTTTTACATTTATGGCCTTATATGGTGATCACCCCCATATTCATTCAAAGCAACCATGGCACCACCCAAAAACCCCTCCCCCTCCCCCATCAACTCCCCCTTTTTCTTTAAAGCAAACGAAAATTCTATATGCCAAAAGAATCGGCAATGCAAACTGCTAAACTTCTCGCTACAGGCGACACAGGTGACCATGCTTCTTGCCCGAAGGACCACGGAAAAATCCCATTACCACTCAGGGGTCCTGTCCCAAGGACTCTGACGTGCGGTGCGGGGGCCTCTGGCTTAGGTCACCTCCGATTCACTCGAACCTTACCCGTCCTAGGACACCGACACCCTGGGTCCTGTCTTAGGCGGCCGAGGAGGGAGGAGTTGCCCGTCATGGAGTCACCCCCGTCTTACCCCAGGTGTCACACGTCCTCCATGGCCTGGAACCATACCTGAGGATCTCCCCCCTCTTGGAGGGTAAAAAGGGCCTGTTGGGTCAGAAGCATGTAGCCATCCTGACGGCGCCGTAGTCTGCAAACACAATACAAAAGCAAAATAATTACAAGAACAAACACCATGGTGGAGGAGGTTAAGCCTCCCCACTGTGAGAACCAGGTTGTAACATCATGCAGCCACTTAGACAGTCCGGAGAGAACGGCAGGATCGACAGAGGTGGAATTCACCGATGCAATAGCCAGTCTTAATTGTCTTATCTGTTGTTCGTATTCGGCAGACCAATTGCCTTCTTGCTTGTAAAGTTGAGGCGGTCGGACCACACAGCCTCCTGAGGAAACAGCCCGACACATGGTGACAGTTCCGGATCGACTGTGGGTGTGATTTGAAAACATAACGTCCCATTAAGTGATATTGTCCTGTTACTTTCCACCGGCCTAGTGTCGTTGTTGAGGTGCAGAACAGGGAGCTTAAGGGTGTTGTTAACTGTAAATAAACGAGGAAAAACTTGTGCCGAAGAAGTCACAGGCATGGGTCTCGGGAAGGTGGAAAGCAGTCCCCAGCGTAGTTCCGTCACGGCATTCTCAGCAAGGAGACCCAAGATGAGGAGGGTGAGTCGACAATCTGAAAGATAAGAAGAACAAGAATTCTCCTCACCCCCCAACCTGTCGGGGGTGGTGCCTTAGTCAAGATCCCTAACTTTGTGAAGGGGCACCCATTGCTGTACCGCTGTTGGGTCATTATTTGGAAAAAAGGAAAGGTGGCCGGGCCTTCTTCCAACCACTTTTACAGGGCCATGCCATTGGCCCTCCTTATCCTGCCACATTACCCTGGAACCGGGCAGTGCCCGGTTAGGTGCGGGGAGGGTCAATGGAGAAGAGGTGGTGTTCTCACCGGAGGTGCTCCAGAACCTCATGGCGGCAGTGGTGCCGTCATCTCTAACTTGCAGGAAATTTAAGGTAAAGACAACCTGGGCCAACTCTTGACGAGTGACCGACCTGCATATTCCCCCCTTCTGTTTAAACAGGGCGGTCTTAAGTGTACGGTTTGCCCGTTCAACAAGGGCTTGCCCGGTAGGGTTGTAGGGGAGGCCTGTAGCATGTTGAATAGAAAATTCAGTACAGAACAAGGCAAAGGCCTTGGAAGTATATGCCGGGCCATTATCAGTCTTTAAGGCTAATGGCACTCCTAGGATAGAAATCATTTCATAGAGATGGGCAATAACAGCTCTGGTTGACTCACGAGGCTGCAGGGAAGCAAAGACAAAAGATGAGAAGGTATCAACACAAACATGGATAAACTTAGAGCCAAGATGTGTAACATCCATTTGCCAAAGCTCATTGGGGGCAGTACCTCGGGGGTTAAATGCGTCCTCCTTAATGCGAGGGCGGAAGGGGGCACATACAATACATGACCGGACAATAAGTCTGGCCTCGCTCTTCGGCACACCATAAAGAGCCCTAAGAGACCGAGCTGAGATATGGAACTTAGCATGTGCCAACTGTGCAGGGGAATCTTTCGGGGGGAGAGAGGGTGGGGAAAGGCTAACTGCGTGGAGGGCCTGGTCCGCTTGTGCGTTCCCAGAGTAAATGGGACCCACAGCAGTAATGTGCGACCGAACATGCAGCACATAAAGAGGGTGGCGCCTAAGATGAAGTAGCTCCTGAACCTCTTGAAGGAGCCTCAAGACCGCAGTGCGTGGAGAAATATACGCGGAAGGGAGGCGGGGCAGCATGAGGGCGCAATATTGGCTGTCTGTAATCAAATTAAAAGGAACATCAGCATATAGCCGAAGGGCTTGTTGCACAGCAAACAGCTCATTCTTTTGGGTGGATGTATATGGAGTATTGAAAAGCCAGGTGTGGGGAACACTCGGATCATGAATTACTGCGCGGCGGTCCTTTGTTGCATCAGTAAAAACATTAGGGCCCTGCACGGGCACGCCAGACACCACCGGTATAGGGGGTCTCAGCTCCAAAGAGGTAAACATACGGAGCAAGGCAGGGCGAGAGACCTTACAAGTCCTCACCGAAGTCAGAAGGGTCGCCCAGGACAGGGATTCCTGGGCTAAAGTCATGGCAAGCTCCGGGGAAATGGAGCAATTCAAGGCAAAGTCGCACCCAAACAGGCAACGACAACGATGTAAAGCCTGAAGGGCAAAAAGGCAATAAGCCTCCCATTTATCCACCAGGGACGCCTTGCTCACCTTTGGGTATAACCACTCTAGACATCCCTGCTTTTGGAACAGGCAGCCCCACTGTGGGCCGCTGTCACTCAGTACTTGGAAATAAACTGGAGAGCCGGGAATGTAACGAGTCAAGGTGGTCTGGGCCCTCTTCAGAACCTCCTCGACTGCCTGAACCGCCTCTGGGGTCCAACTCCTAGGGGAACTCAGCGAAGAGTCTCCTCGGAGCAGCTCATACAAAGGTTGCATCACACTGGCAGGCAAGGGGGCTGTGGCTCTAATCCATTGGAAGGCGCCAACCAGCCTCTGGAAGTCATTCAAGGTCTTATAAGCACTCAATTTGATAGGAGGCAAGGTCCTTTGAACAGTACTAGCGGTAATCCTGTGTCCCAAATACTCATAGGGGGGGTGCCTCTGTACCTTCTCGGGAGCTATAACAAAATTCTGTTGAGCCAATGCCTGCATCATGAAGGAAAGGCATTCCTGTACTTCTCCAGCTGTGGGGCCAGCAACAAGAATATCATCCATGTAATGGATAATTATGAACTCTTTGTATTGATCCCTAATTGGCTCCAAAATCTGGGCGACATAGAACTGGCAGAGGGTAGGGCTATTAGCCATTCCTTGGGGCAGAACCTTAAACTGAAACCTCTTAGAGGGAGCCTGGAAATTTATAGAGGGTACAGAAAAGGCAAACTTCTCCCTGTCCCCAGGGTGCAGGGGAATGCTGTAAAAGCAGTCCTGGATATCAATGACTGCGATATGCCAATTTTGGGGGATAGCTACGGGCATAGGTAAGCCAGGCTGTAATGAGCCCATCGGGAGCAAACAGGCATTTATAGCTCTGAGGTCTATGAGCATCCTCCATTTTCCTGATTTCTTCTTAATGACAAAAACTGGGGAATTATATGGGCTAAAGGAGGGTTCAATCCTATCATCCTGCAAAAGGGAGCCAACAATTTTTTGTAAAGCAGTGAGCTTCTCGGCTTTAAGGGGCCACTGCTCAACCCAGACCGGGCGGTTATTTGTCCAGGTCAATTTCGGGGCGAAGCTCAAATCGAGAGTGGTCCCTATTCATTTCCCGGTAAGCAGTCCGGGGTTACTAAGGAGAGTTGCATTTGCGCAAGGACATCCCGCCCCCACAGAGCATAAGGCAGCTCGGGGAGACACAAAGGAGTGAACCTGCCTGCATTATCATCCACCGACCACGAGAGGGCACGAGCCGATCTCTGAGCTTTCTTGTTCCCCCCCCCTCCCTGGACGGGTGTGGATGCAACCATCAAGGGCCATTCTTTCCTCCACTGATCCAAATTAATGACTGAACAATCAGCCCCCGTATCAATGATCCCTAAGATCGGATAAGTCTCAACATGAATAATCAAAGTGGGACGGTTCAAAGTGATGGAACGAGCCCAATTCAATTGGCAAGGATGCTGGGATGAGGGGCCGAAGGGAAACGCCTTAGCAATGATCTGATCAGCCCGTATGGAGGCGGGGGTGCAGTGTGGATTAAACAGGGTCAACATTGCCTCCATATCCTCTGCTACTTGGGTGGGGACCTCAAAGTCAGGAGAGCCTTCTAGGCCGGTCACTACAGCTGGGTGGAAAGGCAACTGGGCAGGGACTGTTATCGCCTCTCCAGGGGGAAGTGTAAAGATGGAGGGTTGTTTTCCAGGAGAGGCCCTGACTCTTACAAACTGAGGATAATTGCCGCTTAACGAGGATGGGGGAGGGGCCCTGCGGCTGGGCCCCTCCACCCGCCGTTTCCCTGCGGTTGAGATCCGGGGGAGACCCCGGTCTCCAAAGGGGCTTGTTCGCTGCCCTGTTTATTCTTGGCGCGACAAAACCGCGCTATGTGGCCAAGGCGTCCACAGTTAAAACACTTAGGAGGTGTTCCCCTGGAGGTGGCTTTGCACTGGGCCTTATAATGGCCGTATTGACCACATTGAAAACAAACCTGCTTGCCGGGACCTTTCTGGGCTGACGAGCTGAGTTGTTGTATAGCCGCCAAGAGGCTCTGTTCCCTCTCTGTATTCGAGACTGTCAATTTTTCCAGCGCCTCTACAAGCTGGCGGTCCCTATCCTGGGCAGTGCAAACCAACTGTGCAATAGGATTTTCCGGGGGCAGGTCCATTAACTTATCTATGACGTCCTCCAAGGGGGCCTCCGATGGCAGGGATGCCACCGCAGCTGCCTCCCTGGAGCGCAAGCCTTCCTTAACCAACTGCTTAATGAGTATGTCCATCCCAGGGCCGCTGCCTAGGGTCCTATGGACCGTCTCCTGAACTTGGTTAACAAAAGAAAGGGGGGTCTGATCAGGTCTTTGTTTCAGGCCAACTAATTTAGGGCCCCCTGTCATACCCTTGGCAGAAACCTTCTCCCAGGCCGCTATGTGTGCGGCCTTGACATCATCTAATTCTAACTGCCCATAGGCTGCCTGCACGGCCGGGTTGGAAAAATGGCCAGTGCCACAAATTAAGTGCTCAGTGTCTTGAGGGGCCCTGCCGGGTCTAAGTCGGGCCAAATGCCTGGCCTCCCTCTTCACTTGTGCCTGGAAGGCAAGATGCATAGCAGGGTCTAGACAGGACATAGCTAGCTCGTCAAAATCCCCCGGGGTCCAGGGGTGAGCGGTCACTAGGTTCATAAGTAGCCTCCTAACATAAGGTGAAGAAGGGCTATACTTAGTCACCGCCTCTTTGAACTCTTTCAGTGTCTTATATGGGATGGGAGAATGAGTACGCTGACCCGTAAGGGGATCAGTGAAAATGGGATAGACATCCCAAGAGGCGAAGTCCACCTCCGCGCCTGCCTCCGCCGCCACACGGAGGCTCCGCCTTATTAACCCCTCTCCTTCACAAATATTCGCCTCTCGCCCTTTCTCATAATGAGGAGGCGGGGGCGGAGGGCAGGGAGGGGCGACATATGCGGAACTAGCAGCGAAAGACCGGGCAGGACAGTAATTGCCTGGCAAACAGGAGGTGCTTGGTGGCAAGGCGGAGGTAAAGGGCGCGGAAGCGGGGAGCACGCCCCCTGCATCCGTTTCCCCTTTGTTCTCCCGTCTCTCCCTCCTCTCCCTATGTGAGGGAGTGCCCTTCCGGGTCCCTCCTCTCTCCCTCGATCCCCGGGCGCCCTCCTGGCGCCCACTCCCTCCACCCTCATCCTCCCCCTCTGAACTGCTAGCGGAACTATCCGCCGCCTGATTCATTACCACAGCTCTTAAGTCCTCCCACGGATATTGACCGAAGCCCCCTGGGTCCTTCAATTCCTTATTCTTTCCTTTTTCTAACTCAAAATCTGACCTGGCTAATGAGGAGCCCACCTGTGTGGCCAAGGACCGGGAAGCGGCAATCGGGGAAGGATTCAATGCCACGTCCACTATCTTAAAAACCGAAAAATCAGTGGGTGTTAGCGAACCAGGGCAGCCATTCTCAAAAGCTGCCATCTGCTGTCCCACAACTCTCCATCTATCGGCCTGTATGCCGACATGCCTGACCCAAGGGCATATGTCCCAGATCTTATCTATAAACTCCCTACAGGTCTTAATGGGGATTTTTGCCCCCCTTTGGGCGCAGAGCTTATAAAGTTGCTCCGCTATCACCCCCTTCTCCTCCTCCTCCGGCCTAAATACAGGGATACTATGCCCTGTTCCCATCCTATCCTCTTCCCGAGGCTACAGTGGCCTCGAGGCTGCCTGGCGACTGGAGCAGACCAGCTGCGTCCAGCAGGCCGTCCGCCAGCTAGTCGTCCCGAAAGGTCAGCCCCGCGTTGGGCGCCAAAATCTGTTGCGGGCGTTTGCCTTCACAACAGATCTAGACGACTAGCCCCACGGCCCTCTCACTTACCCATCCCGGGTCTTCGGTCGTCACCGGCCCCTCACGGGGAAAAACACCATGAGGGGAAAAACACCAGACAGAAGGCGGAGGAGTGAAGCGGGGTGGTTTATTCTTCAACAGTTACATGGCGGAGAGAGAGAGAGCGCCCTCTCACACAAGAAAATATATAGCGAATCCGAGCCAATCACATCGCAGTTTTACATTTATGGCCTTATATGGTGATCACCCCCATATTCATTCAAAGCAACCATGGCACCACCCAAAAACCCCTCCCCCTCCCCCATCAAATATCCTTCCCAACTCTACATCCATCACAGCCATATTAGAGTCCCAGGTACCATTCTGTCTGCACATCATCTTTCACATGTCTTCTCTCCAGTCTTTTAGTCAACACCCTTTTTCAGGACCTCTTCTTCTCTTGGTTGAACTACTGTCTTTAATCTCCTAGCTCAGGCCTTTCCCCATTCCAATCTATCCTTGATACAGTTGCTGCAGGGGTTTTCCCAAAGTGCAGGTCTGACTGCATCACCCTTCTCAATAAATTCAAGTGGCTCCCTATTATCCCCAGGATCACATATAAACTCCTCTATGTGGAATTTAAAGCTCTTCATGACTTGGTTCCTTCCTATTTTTCTAGATATACTGGTCTACTAATTGTCATTTATGTACAGCTCTCCATCTCTCACCGGGAGTCTTTGAATTGATGACAGATGTCCTCCATGTCCTCCAGCCATGTCTCCTTCCTCACATCTGCCTCTTAAAATTCATGGCTTACTTCAAGATTTCCCTCAGGCACCAGCTTCTATATGAGGTCTTCCTCAGGACCTTGTTCCTTCCTCTCTAAAGTTACTTTGAATTTGTTTTCTAAATCTCTTGTGCGTGTGTGTGTACAAGAACATATATGTATATATAATACACACATGTATATTTCATATATATGTATATTCATGATAAAGGGAAGAATTGATCATAGAATCATAGAATTTGGACCTGGAAAGGACTTTGGAAATGAACTTCTATCATTTTGTCAAGTTAAATACAAACTATATCTACTTTTCTACACACATATGTATGTATGTATGTGTGTGTGTGTGTATACAGGGAGAGAGGGTGAGAGAAAGAGAAAGAGGGGGGAGGGAGAGGGAGAGAGAGACTGAGATAGAGACAGAGAGACAGAGAAAGAGGGAGGGAGGAAGGGAGGGAGGGAGAGAGAGATATAGTCTCCCCCATTAGAATGTAAGGTCTTAGAGGGCATGAACTCCTTTTTTTTTCTTTCTTTGCATCTTCAGTGCTTAGCAAATATCTGCTTCACAATGAAGAGTTTGCTAGTTACTTGTTTGATTGATTGGTCTAGTGTCCAACCAAAGTAGCTTTGAGGCTGGGCTTATTTCCAGAAATACTAAAAGATAAATCAGTGAAGGAGGAAAGGTTCTGTGAAGAATTCAGTTTAAGTTTATTCACATTTTAATTAAGACCAAAAGCTATCTATGTTCTAGTATTCTATAGCAACTGAAGTAACCTAAGGAAAGTAGCTCAAACAACTTAATTATTATATATAATTATTTTAATAATAAATATAATTATTAGAGTCTATAATATAAAAGCTATCTATGTTCTAGTATTCTATAGCAACTGAAGTAACCTAAGAAAAGTAGCTCAAACAACTTAATTATTAGAGTTTATAATGTAAATGTAAAAGATGATCATATTTAATGGATTTTCTAACAATTCTTCCCTGTTTAGGATTATTAGTCCATGTTCATTGGTGGCTGAAAAATATCACAATTATCCCACTGCTAAAAACCATGGCCAGTAGACAAGGAATGGTCTGCATATTAGTGGGTCCTTGAATTTCTTTTCTTTTCTTTGTTTGCCAAGAAATCTAATCAAAAGGCTAACCTCAGATATCTATATTTAAACCAGTTCTTTTTTGGTACTTGAGAGAATATTTTCCCAGTCATGACAGCAGTCATTCAAAAAAGAATTAATTTATAATTCTTCCAATCTGGTATCATTTCTTCTAATTTTCAACCCACAACAATGATTTGCTGAAAGTGTGTGTTTTCAACCAAACATTTATTTCATAAACACCAAAGCTTTCTGTCTAAGTCATGGGGAGGTGTGTGTGTGTGTGTGTGTGTGTGTGTGTGTGTGTGTGTGTGTGTGTGTGTTAGGAAGGGGCGGAGGTGAAATTATATATAGGTAATTACCAATTCACCTTGCTTCAATTGATTTATTTCAAAAACTTCAATCAATATTTAAGGCTCATCACAGGCAGACAGCCATGCTGATATTATTTAATGATTTATTGGATGCAGCCAACTCAGGTTTTTGTCATTTTAAGACAGTTGCATGTTGGTAGATTTAAGACATTTTTCAGATTTACTCAACACTAGGTTGTACCTGAAAACAATTCCCTTTCACTTCTTGACTATCACTCCTCTCCCCTTCCCTTTGTATTGTCCTAATCTCCTCCCCTTACATTGGTTGGTTGGATGTCTTATCCCTGAGGATGACTGGATGGACTCATTTTAGCATTACCTCTAGATACTTGGCTCTTTCCAACTATCAAATCCACCTGAAAACCTTTTAGAACTTGGTTGGTTGATCTGGAAATCAAGGAGAGAATCAGGAAGCAAAAGAAAATAGATCATAGGCTCATAGCATTTAAAACTAAAATGGACTTTGGAAATGAACTTTTATAATCTTGTTAAGTATTTAAATACATATTTTATTCTTTGTAGGATATTGCTCAGAAAGTATCCTAATTCATTTTTGTTGATTTATATGAGACAGACCTAAGTTCAGCTGCCATATTTACTACTCACTATCTCCATGAACTTGAATAAGTCACTTTACCTGTTTGGGTCTCAGTTTCCTCTTCTGTAAAATGTGGGGGTTAAACTAGATGAACTTTAATGTATCTTCCAATGAACCTATGAATGTATAGAAATATAATATGGATATGAAGTTATAGGATTGATTTCTGGAAACCTCATCAAAAATTTCACTAACAATTATTTTATAAACACATTTTATAAAATTTTATAATTTTTTTAATCTAAACTGCATTTGTTTTAATAATTCAACTAATCTGAATGTTTGGTGGATTTGTTTTGTTGAGATGCACACTTTTAGTTGAAGACATTTTACTGCTGTTATGCATGATATCACCTGCTTGTAACCTTGAGATAGAATTCTATATAAAAAACATTTTACAAACTTAAAAAGTACAGCATAAATGTCTATTATTAGGATCATTATATTTTTGTTAATTTATGTTATTTACATGTTAATTGCCATAAGTATTATGTCACCTCTGTCATCTTTTTTATATTAACAAGAACATGTGGCCCTTGAGACATTAGCTCTTGGAACATTAAATCTTGGGGCACTAGTTTTGGGCTAATTTCCTTCAGCAATTTTCCTTGGTGAGATATTTAAAGGAAGAACACTTTAAAAAGAAATATGCCATGGGGTGGAGCCAAGATGGCAGAAAAGAAGCACACATTTGGTGTGAGCTCTCGACCCAATCACTTCCATCACATGTAAAAAAAGACTCTAAACAAAACTTCAGAGCTACAGAACCCACTAAGAGACAGAGAGAAACAAATCTCCCGCTGAAGGCAGCCCTGCAGGCCAACAGGAAGGGTCTAATGCAATACAGTGGGAGCCAAGCTGGGAGCTGAGAGTAGTCCTGCACAAGCTGTGAGGTTCTGGTCCCAAGGCGGCCCCAACCAGCAGGGGCTAGAACAGACTTCAGGAAAGTGGTGGTTTCCAGACTGCTCAACCCATAAATGCCAAAGACAAAGTAAAAGGTCAGTGTGGATCTCTGTTGAAACAGGGGAGGATAGAAGAGTGCGGTCCGGCTCCTGCTGCCAGGGCAAGAAGCAGCCATGTGGCTGCTCCTGGAGCTCTTGGCCTGCAAATCTTAGGGGGACCAGACGATTCAGAGGGTAATTGCTCTTGCTTTAACCTGCTTGGATATGGATTGCTATCTTGGGTGGTGGTCCTGGGGTGTGTGGTCAGTGTATCAGAGCTTGTGGTAGCTGTAGAGAGAGCACCCTCTGAATAGCTCTGGCAGCTGTGAAAACCCCAGCAATTTGGGACAAAGCTCTCTCCATTCTGGAAACAGAGTTCTACCATGGAAAAGAGCCCAAATGTCAAGAAATTGGCTGGCAATATGAGCAAGCAGAGGAAGCACAAAAAAACCATACAATCCATTTATGGGGGAGAAAAAGGATCAAGGTATGGAGCAGGAGGAAGACAGTGAAGTCAGAACTCCTGCATTCAAAGCCTCTAAGAAAAATAAGAATTGGTTACAGGCCATGGAGGAGCTCAAGAAGGATTTTGAAAATCAAGTAAGAAAAGTAGAAGAAAATTGGGAAGAGAAATGAGAATGATGCAAGAAAATCATGAAAAGTGAGTCAACAGCTGTAATGGGAATGCAGCTTTGGAAGATCTTCCCTGCCCCTAGGCTAAAGTGCACCTGGAGCCTGGGGTGTGAGGCTTGTTTTTCAGTAGATACTTTTTGATTGGCCAGTGGGTCAATAAGGTTGTTGCATTCTCTGAGCCAGGAGAAGGCTATATAAGCCCTGATGTGTAGCTTTGTTTTGGGACTCACTTTGAGAAGTGTTCTGTGATTTGATCTGAATTCTGGGAAGCTGTTGTTGAGAGTCCCCAGGCTTTGAAAAACCCAGATGTGGAAACCCAGATGTTGACTGGGTATGGATGTAATGGTTGGACAGTTTGGAAATCTGTCTACTTGATCTGTTTCTGTCTTGATAATTCTGCCTGTATACTTTGAAGTTCGGGGTGCTGACCTTTTCCCCTGAACAAGGTAAACGATATATGTCTGACTGATTAAAGTAAGCTTGTAAACCCATTTTGAGTTGCTTTCCTTTAACAAAGCAGATCCAAGAACCTGTATGGGCAGCAAACCCTGAGGACGCGCTTGGGGTGCTTGCTGCTACAACAGCCTGCTAAAGAAGACCCAAAAATACACTGAAGAAAATAACACCTTAAAAAATAGACTAACTCAAATGGCAAAAGAGGTCCAAAAAGCCAGTGAGGAGAAGAATCCCTTAAAAAGCTGAATTTGCCAGAAGGAAAAGGAATTTCAGAAACTCACGGAAAAGAAAAACTCCTTCAAAATTAGATTGGAGCAATTGGAAGCTAATGACTTTATGAGAAATCAAGATACTATAAAACAGATCCAAACAAATTAAAAAATAGAAGGCAATATTAAATATTTCACTGGAAAAACCACTGACCTAGAAAATAGATCCAGGAGAGAGAATTTAAAAATTATTGGACTACCTGAAAGCCATAATAAAAAAAAGAGCCCAGGCACCATCTTTCAAGAAATTATCAAGCAAAATTGCCCTGATATTCTAGAACCAGAGGGCAAAATAGGAATTGAAAGAATTCATTGACCACCTCTTGAAAAAGATCCCAAAAAGAAATCTCCTAGGAATATTATAGCCAAATTCCAGAGTTCCCAGGTCAAGGAGGAAATACTTCAAGCAGTCAGGAAGAAACAATTTGAGTACTGTGGAAACACAATCAGGATAACACAAGACCTAGCAGATTTTTTTACATTAAGAGATCAAAGAGTTTGGAATATGATATTCTGGAGGTCAAAGGAACTAGGACTAAAATCAAGAATCACCTACCCAGCAAAACTGAGTATAATGCTACAGGGGAAAATATGGTCATTTGATGAAATAGAGGATTTTCAGACATTCTTGATGAAAAAACCAGGGCTGAATAGAAAATTTGAACTTTCAAATACAAGAAGCAAGAGAAGTATGAGAAGGTATACAAGAAAAAGAAATCCTAAGGAACTTATTAAAGTTGAACAATTTACATTCCTACATGGAAAAATGATAGTTGTAACTCATAAGACTTTTTTCAGTATGAGGATATTTGAAGGGAATATATATATATATTTATATATATGTATACATACATATATATGTATATATGGGAGGGTGTATGTGTATATAAATACATATGTGAGTGTGGACATATGTATGTTCATGTATACATAGACAGAGGGCGCAGAATGAGTTGAATATGAAGGGATGATATCTAAAAAATACAATTAAGAGGTGAGACAGGAAATTATTAGGAGGAGAAACAGAGAGATAGGTTAGAGTAAATTATCTCATATAAAAGAGGCAAGAGAAAACTTACAATGGAGGGGAAGAGCAAGAAGTTGAATGGGAATGGGACAAACTTATTCTCATTGAATTTGGCTTAAGGAGGGAATAACATACATACTCAATTGGGTATCTTACCCTATAAGAAAATAGGTGGGTAGGGAACAAGAGGGGCAATGATAGAAGGGAGGGCAGATTGGGGGAGAGGGTAGTTAGAAGCAAACATTTCTGAAAAGGGATAGGCTCAAAGGAAAAACTAGAATAAGTGGGGGTTGGGATAGGATGGAGAGAAATATAGTTAGTCTTTCACAATATAACTATAATGGAAATGATTTGTGTAACTACATATGTACAACCTATATTAAATTACTTATCTTCCCAATGAGAGCAGGTGAGGAGGGAAGAAGGAAAAAAAATCTAGAACTCAAAATTTTAAAAACAAATGTTTTAAAAAATTTTGTTTTTTACATGCAACTGGGAAATAAGATGTACAGGCACAGGGGTATAGAAATCCATCTTGCCTTACTAGAAAGTTAGGGGGCAGATGGGGGAGGATATAGGAGAGAATAGATGGGGGAAGGGGTATTCAGTAGGCTTGCTATTTTGGGGTGTGGGTAGGGAAAAGACGGGGAGAAACATTGTAACTCAAAATCTTGTGGAAATGAATGTTGAAAACTAAAAATAAATAAATAAATTTCAGATGAGAAAAAAAAAAAAAGAAATATGCCACTGCCTGGCTGCTGGGAACTAGCTTTGCTTTCTACTGTTATTCAGATAAAACTGATTTAATTCTTCAATTAAATGATTGGATTTCAGTTTGAGTTCTTTCTTGGTATATGAAATTCAACCACAGAGCCTGCCTGATTTAATGGAATGGGAGTTCTGTTACTTGGCTCTGAGTTCATGCTGGCAATTCCCTTTGATTAACATTTCCTAATAGGCACATCTCCTAATAGAGAGGCCATCACTGCTATATTGTCATCAGATCCTTCAATGGACGTTCTGTATCTCTTAGGTCTCCTACTAGAACTTTATCTTATTTATGAAATGTCACCAGTCTGAGACTTGAGCATAACCAAAGAAGCTTGAAAGAGGTTAATTAATGCTTGATTGTTTAGAAGCTGGAGAATTGTAATTCTTCACTTGTGGGAGTGTAGATTATTGTAGTTAACAGATCATAGGTTACCTAAAGGACAGGTAGGTGCCAGTGTTCTTGCAGAGGTTCCATGTCAAGACCTCTCTCACCTCTGTGTGTGGGAATGAAGATCTTAAAGATTCAATCTCAATTACCAAGTTTCCACAACTTTTTTTTCTTCCCCTTCCTCACGATGGATTCCACCCAATATATTTGCTCCATCTTTTGTCACCATATGTCCCCAGTCACCCATTGAGGCTGGAAGCAGCAGGCAGTTTAATTTGTTCACAGTATAATCTCGGGTCCCTTGGAGCCAGAGCTTTTAGCAACTACCCTCCCTAATTGTGGAATTTACTACCGATTTCTAGTCACAGTGCCCTGCTTGTCTCCGTGTTTCAAGGAAACCAAAGCCTTCTGTGTTAGCTGGAAAGCCTTGGCAAGGCCTAGGGGAAGGGGAGCGAGAGAAGTGTTTATTGTCAAGTGCCCAATGTCTCTCTTGGAGGGGAGGCTACATGAATTCATGCTGATTTTACTTATGCTTGTGGTTTCAGAAGTCAGAGGAGTAAGGAAAAAGGAAAGAAGGAGAGCATAAGCAAAGAGCCAAAGCATAGGTGAGGGAGAAGAGATAGGGGCTCAGGGGACAGGAAATTGGCCTCAGAAGAGCAGCTGATAAATGGGCAATGTGTTCACCTCTTCATCTGTCTTTCTTCCCACTGTTCTGTAACTGGAGTGAATTTAGTGCCTTCTTTAATTCCGTGAAACTCCCATAGATCATGATGCCCTTCTTCTGGTTGAAATACTTGTTTGCCTGGAGCTAGAGTTGTAAAAGCATTGACGGTTCATCTGGTAACCGACACACCCGGTGTTCTTGGCACCAAACAAAGCCTTTGCCCAGGGAGGAAGGCCTCACCTCACCCTCACCAAAAGGGACCACAAGTACTTGAGATTACCACTCTCCCAATCAGCTCCCGATAAGCCCAAACGACTATCTGGGAGATTGGCTCCTAAATCTCTACAATGTATTCTAAGACTCAAAGGTTCTTTTCACTTGAATATACACACATGTATGTGTACATGTATAGAATATAGCATATATCTATGTGTATATTACACACTAGTATGTATGCATGTATATATTTGTACATGTGTATGTATATATAGATAGGTATTATCTTTCTATGAGTGTACATGTATGTACATATATACATTGTATTATAGGCATGTAATCAACAGTGTATATGTAATATATATGTACAATCTATGCATGTACATATAAATTATTAGAATAAGACCCCTCCCCACCATCTATACAAGACTCCTGGCAGATGAGATGGGGTGGAGAGGAAGGGTGAATTGATTTATGGGGATCATTTCATTCTGGGCTTCCCCAAGCGAGTGAAATCCTTTCCCAAAGTATGCAGCATAGCTATATAAAGATTCAACGTAAAATGAATTTCTCAATGTAGACTGACAGATATTCTTTGAGTCCTAAGACTTAAGAGGAACTAAGTTGGGGAGAGAAAATCGATGTGACAAGCAAAAGCTTCAGCTTTCAAAGAGGCGGAAGGAAATAGTTTGTGGCATTTTTAAAAAAAATAATAAAACTTGGCACCAATATGTTAACAGATGGCATGTTTTCACAGTAAGAGGAAGTGCTGTTCAGTAGGATAACCATACCTGGGACTTGACAGCATTCTGCTCCAGCCCCATCTTTGACCCTGAAGACTTATGTGGCCTTGCAAGACAGGTACCTCAGTCCTTCCCTAGCAGAGTAGGGCTAATGCTTGGCCATTAGCCTGTCATTATTTCTCGTGTGTGAAGAATGATTAATAAGTAACTCTACCCTTTGCATCCAGAAGCACAAAATCTCTATCATGAAGGTAGAATGTAGTTTGTTTCCAGTCTTAGGAAGGAAGTGGGAGGAAAGGTCCTTATAGGAAGAATAGATTTGGATTCTAAAAGAATTAGTATAAAAGCCCATAGTTAGATTTTTCTCAATCAGATGGCCTGGTAAGGAAGGGACCTAGCTTCTTATCCATTTTTTCCTACCAACTACTAGCTATGGGACCATAGACAAGGTACTTCACATCTCTGAAACTGTTTTCCCATGTTGAAATAAGATGTTGGCCTAGATTGGGATTCTTAACCTGGCGTCTATGGAAATTATCCATGGGGGTGGGGGGAAATTACACCTTTATTTTTATTAAGCTCTAATTGAAATTTAGAATTTCCTTCCACTGGGAATTAAATCACACACACACACACACACACACACACACACACACACACCATTACTCTTGAGGAGTTCATAGGATTCAACAGAATGCCAAAGAGAGTCCAAGACATAAAAAGGTTAAGGACCCCTGGACTAGAATATCTCTAAAATCTAAAATTCTATATTTCTGTCAATTCATTTTTCAAATGATTTTTGTTTAATACAACTTGTCTGTATCAAGAAATGTATAGAATCTAGGAATAACAAGGTACTATTCCCATTACCTTCTACCCTGGTCAAACCATATCTTTCATCTCTACAGTGTTATGCTTAGTTCTGGGTGCTACATATTTGGATTGACATTAATACACTGAAGAGAGTCCAGAATAGTGCAACTAGAATGGTGAGGGACCTCAAATTCATTCGAGGTGTTGGGATTCTTTAGCTCTAAGAAGGAAAGATGCAGGGTGAACAGTATATCTTTATTTAAGTATTTGAAGGGCTCTCAGATGGAAAAAGGTTTAGATGCATTCTGCTTGGCCCAAAAAAAGCAGTAGAAGCAATAGACACAAGTTGCAAAAAAGAAAATACAGGCTCAATGTCAGAGAAAAACCAGTACAAAAACAAAAACAACCTCTTCCTAATAATCACAGCTGCACACAAGTTGAATGGTTTGCCTTTGGAGGTCATGGCTTCCCCTGCACCAGAGAGTTTGTCTAGGGGTTACTTGATGGCTACTAAGATCCTTTTGAATTCTGAAATTCTGTGATGCCATCAAATTGCATATCAGGGAGGGAGAAAGAGGCTAGCAGTCCTCTTGGATTCCTTTCTCACCTTGTTTCACAAATAGATGTAAATTAAGATAAATCACAGCATATGCTAGTCAATAGATGGCCTTCCAAGCCCAGGTCTTAATTCACCTTAGGTGATATTTCATCTTGTGCTGATCCACTAGACACAAATAGCTTATTTTAATTGGCCATCCTTCTTTGGCTGGAGTGCAGCTTGACTTCAGCAATGACAGGCACCGTTTACTTTATTGTTATAATACTCTAATAATTTGTAATGGGAAAAGAACTAGTCTGGAGTCAGAAGACTTGATCTTAAGTCCTGGCTGACACTAGCTCTGTGACTCTCAGTAAGTGACTTAATCTCTCTGTAGCTCATCTGCCTCATGGGACTGTTGGGTAGAAGGCCCTTGGTAGACCTTAGAGCACTCCCTGTTACCTCTAAGGTCAAGTATATATTCCTTTGTCTGGCATCTAAATTAGTCTTTTGCTACCTGGTTCCAGCCCATCTTTTTATCCCTCCCATACAATCCTCCCCCTTCACTTTGGCCTTCTTACTGTTTCTATCACGATATTCCTTTTCCTGTTCTGGTGCCTTTGTACACAGTGACTCCAATGCTTGTAAGAGGATTTTCTCCTCATCCATCCCTCCTAGAATCCCATTTTCTTCAAAGATGAGCTCAAATAGCTCCTCATGTAAGTCTTCCCTGATCTCCTCCCAACTGTTGGTGCCTTTCTGCCTCCTAGAAATTACCCTGTATTTATTTTGTTCTTTATGTGTATACATATCGTCTCACCTGATGGAACAGATGTTTCTTGATGGAAGGGGCTGTTTCATTTTTATCTCTATCTTGCCAGAACCTAGCACAGTATCTGCCACTTAGTAGGAATTTAATAAATTCTTATGGATTGATTGATCCAAAATGTGGGTTATTCTTATGATGATCAGCAAGACATTTTTTTCCCACAAATAGTGATGTCATAATTGAAAATGAAATTCTTCTCTCCCCCTTTCTCCCCTGAGACTTGCATAGCACCTAAACACAAAATCAAGGTTAAGTTAGGGGCCATCTACACTTAGGAGAGTATGACATATAAGCTAAATTTCAGAGAGAGAGAAAGGATGCCTATGTAAGTAAGGGTATAAGAGTGCTGTTGGAAAATAATCCGTGACTTCCAAAATTGGAGCACATGGGTGTCAAGAAAAAGGAAGAAGAAAATGAAGCAAAAGATGTGTGTGTGTATGTGTGTGCATGTTGTCCCTTTTTAGTGACAGATGTTACCTTCCAGTTTTCCCACTTTTAACTAAGCCATCTTACATAGTACTAAATATATTTTATTGTTGAGGAACCTGCCCAGCTGCTACCTCATTTCTTTGTTGCTTGGACTTTCCTCCCAGAACCACCACCAGTAAGGAGAATGAGGGTAGCTCCCATGGAACCAGTGGGTAGATTTCTTTCCCAGGGGCTACTTTTCCTGGGGAGTAGAAGGTGTTTGTTCTGTTAATGACTGACATCTCAGTGACTAGTGCTCCTCTGTAGTTTACAGAGGCAACCTCCTTAGAGCACAATCATGGGGCCACTCTCCTGACACTGTCTCCACTCTCTCCTACTCCCCCATCCAGGGCCATTGCTATTGACTAGTGCTCCTCTATAGTTTACAGAGGCAACCTCCTTAGGGCACAATCATGGGACCCCTCTCCTGACACTGTCTCCACTCTCTCCTACTCCCCCATCCAGGGGCCATTGCTACATTTTAGGATTGGTTTTATACTGGCTTGCATGCTCTACCACACTCTCCTCTCCTTCAAAGATTGTTTTCTGAGTTGTCCTTCTCATCACAACTAAATTTGTTTTAGAAGTTATTGTGGTTCAGCTTCCCTATGTAAGTATATAATCTATCCAGACAGTTAATCCTCTATCCAATTTCCACTCTACTCATTTCTCAGCATCAAAGAATCTCAGAGTTGGACGAGATCTCAGAGACCCTCTAGGATAATCTGTATCTGAAGAGGAATAATTTCTTCTCCTTTCCAGCTGGAGGCACAATAGAGTACCAGGCCTAGAGTCAGGAAGACTCATCTCCCCAAAGTTCAAATGTGACCTTAGACACTAGTTTTTTGTCCATAGACAAGTCATTTAACCCTTTTTTTGCCTCACTTTCCTCACCTGTAAAATGAATTGGAGAAGAAAATAGCAAACCACTCTAGTATCTTTGCCAAGAAAACCCTAAATGGGGTCATGAAGAGTTGGCCAGGACTGAAAAAAACTGAAAAAAACTAAGCCCTGTGTAGCACCAATGCAATATTTACAGCACCCATGATCATGATAAAGACTGTGATTATAAGTATTGCATGACATTCTATTGCAAAATATGCCAAACTCTCCAGATAGAGGATAACGCTGAAGGATTTATTTAGACACTAGAAAACCAAGTCCCCAAACCAGTAAGCTGATTCCATCATAGTACCAAAGATATTCAGAAGCTATAATAACACTGAGAGCCATGCCATTCTTTAGCCTTCCCATAAACCAATACAAGATCAATATTTACTCATAAAGCTCTCTATCTCCTTGCCTGAGCTCCTCTTTCCTCCATTGTCTGGCTAGCTCTCACTCAGCTTCCTGTGGGCTCTACTCCACCCACCCTTCAGCAAATTTGCTCTATCATAGGCTCCATGTGACTATATTCAGCCTGTTAGAGGGCAGAGTTTACTTTCAAAGCAGGGGAGGTCTTCAAATTCCCTCCTAGGTCTATGAAGGGGCAGGGAAGAACTTCAAATTCCCATTCCCATTACACCCTGCAATAACATGGAACTCTCTACCTCCTAAGTTGATTGACTCATTCCAATTTTGTTATTACTTTTTAGCATTATCTTTTGTTTTCCAAGCTTTGGAGGGGCTAGTCTTGGGAATCAAATATAATATATCATCTATATCTGTGTTATATCTCTAAGGGGTGATGAGGGAGGCCCTGATTGATTGCATGAGATTCTTAATCAACCTGATGACATTACAGAGCGTGGACATTTGCCTAGAAGCATCTGAAGGGCACCTCATATGAAGGTAGGCACAGGGAAGACAAATAGAACCCCTCTGATTGGTTTCTAGTGAATGAATCATCTTTGTTCATTTGCTGGGGATGGAGGGAAACTTCATTTGTATTTTTCCTCTTAGTGGTGATTTAGAATACTCTTTCATATAGTTGTTAACAGTTTATAATTCTTCTTTTAAGAACAGTTGCTTATATCCTTTCTCCTTTTATCCATTTGGAAATGGCTCTTGGTCTTATATATTTTAGTTCCCTAAGTATCTTGTATATCAGACCCTTTATGTTGGATATAAAAGTCCGGGGTTTTTTCCCTCTAGTTTACAGTTTTTCTTCTTATCTTGGTTGTATTGATTTTGTTTGTACAATATATATTTTTTTCAAATCCATGTAACCAGAATTATCTTTTAAACATTTTTTTGTGATCATCTCTGTGTTTTCTTTAGTTAAGAAGTCTCCCTCAGTCATAGATTTAAAAGCTACCTGATCTGGTTCTCTTCTGACGTTTTCAAAAACAGTGGCTCATTTCACCTTTGGATAGATTTAATTGCTAGGAAGATTTTCCTTATATTGCCTCTCTGCAAATTCCACCTACTTCTGCTAGTCCTAACTTCTGGGGCCAAGGAGGATTTGTCTAGTCCTTCTTTCATGTGCCAACCTTTCATTTACTTGAAGGCAGCTATTATATCTTTCTCCTTAAGTTTTATCTTCTCCAAGAAAAGCATTTTCATGTCCTTAGAAGAATTCTCTTATGACATCATCTTGAGACTCCTTATCATTCTGAATGCCCCCCTTTTGATGAACTCCATCTAGTGAACGTTCTTCCTAAAAACATTCAGCACCCATAACTGAAAGTGATATTTCAGATGTGAATTCTGGGGTAGAAAAGAGCAGGTCACTTAATGAGTCCTGGAAAGTATGCCTCTATTAATGAAGCTAAAGATTGCATTCATCTTTTTGGCCCCCACGGCATAATACTGACCCATATTGCACTTTTAGTGCTTTGGCTGCCCAGACAAGCCTCAACTACACTGTATATTTGAAGTTGACTTTCTGTACACAACTTTAACCAATTTCAAGTCCACTTGACTACTCTCTAGCCCAGTTATGTCAAACTCAAATAGAAATGGATCTTTCTAGGCTGCATATTGACTTAAAAAGTCAGAAATTAATATGATCTATGTTGTATTGTATTTTTGTTTATTTTGCTAAATATTTCCCAATTACATTTTAATCTACTTCTATCTGGCCAGCCTTAAGTTTGACTATATCTCCATATATTTCCCACCAGAAAAGATGCTTATCATTTTTTCTCCTCTTCTCTCATAGTTCAGTGCTGAATATTAAAATTATTTGAACTCAAAGCTATTATTTATGTTATTTAATTTGTATTATGTATTAAATATAATTCTGTGGGATGATCTAGACACCTATGATTTATACCGCTTTAGGGGGAAATTTGCTTAAAATATTAAACATCTGACTTAAAAATAAACTTTGGCAATTCAACCTTTCCATAAGTTGGATAATATAAGGAGTTACCAGCTATACTTGTAAGTATTTGCATGTTTGGAGAAGAAGAACTATGGTTAATTCAAAATTAGTTGTAAAATGGGATCTTAGAGTATACAAAGCACTTTACATACATGATTTACACACATATATTATATATGCATATATTGTTCATGTATATGTACACATGTTCATTTACATGTATACATGCTGTACATGTTCCCACTATAATGTAAGTCCCTTGAAGTTGCTTATATCTTTTTTTGTCTTTGTATCTTATTTTTGTCTTTGTATCTTCAGTGCCTAGTACATACTAAACATTTCATAGATGCTTGTTGATTATTTTTCTCATTAAAACCTTACAGGAACCTTGTGTAATAGATTCCATGGTTATTATTATCCCTATTCTTATGGGTGATGAAATTGTACTCAGAGAAGTTAAGGGATTTGCCATGTCACTATACAACTAAGTGTCAAGAGATGGTTTAGAGTACACTGCACTGCTTCTATGCTTTCTAAAAACCTTGAAAATTCTTAAAAGAATAATTTAATCCCTATGTAGTTATGATATTTCACCTTGAAATATATCATTATATATAGTAAAGTCCTCTTAAGAATTGTTCACATAGGAATATTCATGTTCCATGCATTCCTCTGTATGTATCCTTTATATACATGTATTGCTTTCTCCTTCCTGCCTAAAATGTTCTTTTGAAACATGTTTGATATGGGTTGAAGTTTAAATTTGTAATAAATAAGCCTATACTTTCCAGCTTGGTTACTTCAAGCTGAGTAGTTTGGAATCTTTCATTTGGAAGTCATGGTGGTCTTCTCTGTTGGCATGCTGCTAAGCTTCTTCTAGCAACAATCTGTAAATCCAGTTTCTTGGTGTCAGTTCTGCTGTGTAAATCTTCCAAAATCTCAAAGCTGTTTTGAAAAAATATTCCTTTAAAAAAAGTTGATAGAGTGAGAAAGAGGGAGAGAGAGAGAGAGAGAGAGAGAGAGAGAGAGAGAGAGAGAGAACTCCCAACTAATGACTTTAACAATTGTTTCTCAGAAAAGGAATAGTTGTGATGTCTAAAAAGATTATTGCTTTAATTGGCTCATCATTATCTTTTGTTCAGTCCTGTAAGTGTTAGGAGATCTTTAAGAGAGTGTGGCATTTAGTCTTGAAATGAGTAGAATTTTTTTGGGGTTCTTAATGACCAAAGTAAGTTTCCATATGTAATATAGCAAATGTCAAACTCTTCTAATGATCTGGATGTGTAATTCATAAACCCTTTCCATCTGGGATCAGGTTTATTACCCAGAAATCTTGGCACTTGGTATAGTTTGCATATCTAGGCAGCTCTTTTATTTCTCTAGACTGACAAAAGGCTATATGTCCCCTGGATTCTCTTTCATTATCTTAGCTTCCTCTCTTTCTTCCCCTTTTGTTCTCCCCATAAACTCCTCCCTCCACTAATTAGAATACCACTAGGTTCAACCACTAAATACTTTTCCTCCCCTATTCCTTCCATAATTATGTCAAAAGAAGATATTCACTGTTCTACTACCCCAGAGACTCTTCTCCATTTGCTAATTATTCATTTTCCCAACATATGCTGGCTTCCAGGAAATGCTAAAAGACCTAGATCATGGATGGGGAACCAGTATCCTCAAGGTTACATGTAGTGCAGCCCTTTGACTGAATCCAAACTTTACAGAACAAATCTTGTTCAGTAGAATTTGGACTCAGTCAAAAAAGTCGCACACAAGGACCTTGAAGGTCACATGTAGCTTCAAGGCCACAGGCTCTCCAAACCTGGGAGGATGCTGTATAGATTGTTGAGTAGTTCTTCTACAAAGTATTCCTAGGAGCATAAAGAAAACAATAATATGGGAAAAAAGGCAAAAAGTAGAGGGCATAGACATTGACACATTAAAGAATCAGAGATAATGGGAAGGATAACTTAAAATTCATTCTCTGAGCAAATATGCCCTGAGTTCTTACTGCATTCAGTATGCTCAAGATAGTACTGAGTATGAGGCTTCTTGGGGGCATAAACTAGGCCATTCAGATGTAAGGTTTGGGTACAAATCTGATGAACACTTAGTAAGCATCTTTGCTAAAACAAAAAAAAAAACAAGTCAAAAAGCCTATAATGAAGAAGAAATAACTGCTTTCCAAGGAAACCATTTTCCTTTTGGATCATTCATTATTAGAAACTTGGTTTTTACCATGGGTTTAAATCTCTAACTCTGCAACTTCCACCCAGTGTTTCTAGTTCTACCCCCTGGGCCAAGCAGAATAAATGCAATGTCTCTTCCAAATGGAAGCCTTTAAAATATGAAAAGAGAGCCATTTTTCTATCCCAGAGTCTTATCCAGGGATATAGCAATATACTGGCCCTTCTCAAGGAACTCACAGTACAAAGATCACTGAGATACTAAGCAGAATGAGGCTAAGGATAAAGGAGAAAAACTGACAAAATACTATGACAAATTTGAGAGGGACTTCATCATTTTCACCTGGTAGTTGGGAAGGAGGAAAGAGAGGTTAAACAAGACTTCTTGAAAGAAGTGGCATCTGAGTTGGAACGTAAATGAATAGAGGAACATCAAAAGACAAATAAGGAGGAAGGAAAGGGGAGAGGAATTCATTTCAAGTATGGTGGGCTAGATGGGCAAATGTATGGAAACAGAAAAAAAACATGACAACAACAGAAAATGAAGAGTAATCCAGCTAAACTGTAATGTAGAAGAAAGGAAGGACAATAGCATAAGATGCAATGGAAGCCACTAAGAGTTTTTGGTAGAAGAATGAAATTATTGTAGTGGTTCATTAGGAAGATTACTTGGACAAAGATATGGGTGATTGATTGGAGAAAGAATAGGAAGGCCAATTATGATGCTATTACAATAGACTGGATGAGAAGAGATGAGGGCTGAAATAGGATTGTTTCAGTAGACACAGAGAGGAGAGACTGACTGTGATAAATACTACATTGATAAAAATGTTTGAACTTTGGCAACATATTGGATTATAGGATGAGGGAGAGGGAAATGTTAAGGAAGACTGGAAGCCTGGGTGGTTGGAAGGATAGTGATGCCATTAAGAAAAATAGAAAATTTGGTGAAAGGAGTGGGATTAGGGGTAGGAGATTGAGGTGTTGGCTAAATATTCAGATAGAGATATCCAGCAACAGTTGGAAATGTCGGGGAATAGCTTGGGATGAAAGTATAATTATGTAAAACTTCTATATAAAATGATAATTTAATCCAAGGGAGTGTGCAATATCACCTGTGGACAGATGGTAGAAAGAGAAGAGAATCTAGGACCGTTGAAATACAACTACATTTAAAACAAAGGATGAGTGGTTGACAAAAGATTGAGGAGGAGCTGTCAGAGAAGTAGGAAAATTGATTAACGTGACAAATAAGGAGTTGACACCCCCAAATAAGTAAGGAGATAATGTGTGAGCACTTAATTCCTTTAGATCAATTCAAGATACCTGCCCCAAGTAAACTAAGTCACTGAGTTACAGATAAATCGACAGATGTGATTATTGAACCACTGCAAGTTTTCTTAGAAACATCATGGGAAACAGGAGAGGTACCATACCATTAGAGAAGGGCAATTTTTTTTTGTTTTTTTAATGGTGGAGAACAAAGTCTGCAAAGTTCAGATTTCTTGAAATATTCTAAAAACAGATCATTAAATAAATGGTAAGTGAATATTTAGAAGTGGGAGGGCCCGATAAGCAAGAGCCAGCATGACTCCATCCAAGACAGGTTATGTCACATTAACTTTATTTCCTTTTAGGGGATTATTGCATTATTAAACTGCTTGATTGGGGAATGCTGGAAAGATATAGTTTATCTAAATTTTAAGTGAATCATTTGATAAAATCTTTTAAACTGCTCTTGGTGAAAAGATGGAGATATAGACTAGATGAAAATACAATTTGATAGTTCTGGTTTAATGGCCAGAATAATAGATTCATTGTCAAGGGTTCAATGTCCCTTTAGCAGAATGCCCTCTACAGGAGGGCATCTGGGCTTAACCATGTGCTGTTTAGAATTTTTAGTATTGACTTTCATAAAAGTATAGATGACTTGATACTCAAATTTGGAGATGACTCAAAGTAAAAAGGATAGCTAATGCTTTGGATTATGGTCAGAATCCAAAATCATCTTGACAAACTAGGGCATTGGATTGAATCTAATACAGTGATGATAAATATAAAGTCTTATGCTTAGGTTCAAAAAATCAACTCCATAGAATTGAGAAAGCTGGATGACAGCAGTTTGTCTGAAAAAATTGTTTTTGAATATATTTCAGTGGACTCCAGGCATAAGGTATCAGTCAGCAGGGTGATGTGGGAGCCAAAAAAAGCTAATGTCATCTTAGGCTGAATAAAGAGAAGCCAGGCTTCCAGGAATACAGAAGGGATAGTTCTTTAATATTCTATCCTGGGCTCAGTTCTAGATACCAGAAGGACATTGATTATCTAAAAATCTTTCAGAGAAGAATAACCAAGATATTTACATTTTTCTTTTAATCTCTATTGTTTTGCACAATGCCTGACCTATAATAAGCACTTAATAAATGCATGCTGATTGCCTTGAGTCCATAGCATGTGATAATCATTTGAAGTAAGTGGGGAACTGTCTTCAAGTATTTGAAAGGATGTCATGGGGAGGAGAGATTAGACTTGTTCTGTCTGATCCCTGATAGTAAATGTAGGAAAAATGGGTAGAAATTAAAAGGAATCAACTTTTGGGCTTCATGTCAAGAAAAACAGCCTAACAATTAGGGCTATCCAAAAGCAGGGTGGCTACTTTAAGAAATGGAGGATAGTTCTTTGAACTGTGCCTGCATGACTACAAGTCAGCTACATTATAGTCAAGATTTCTTTCATGTATAGTTTGGACTAGATTGCCGTTGAGGTGCTTCCCAACCCCAAAATTCTGTGATTCTATCAGCACCAGGAGATTATAGCATTTCAAAATCCAGAGTAGAATAGGGAGTGATATATACAATCAGAATAATCAAGGATGACAATGAAGGGAAGAGCCTTTGGATTCAGTGATTGTCTAATACACCAATGTTGTTGTTTTTTTTTTAATATCATACATGTGGGCATTCCCTTAAACAATGTAGATTGCAATACATCCATGTCCATCTGCCCTGTGCAGCTTTCATCTGTGACTTTCCATAAATTTTCCATGTGGAAATTCAGTTAGTATGCAAGTTATCTTCCTCAACTTCTCTTTATACATTATCAGTACCAACGGAACATGTCACCTATCCATCAGTTATCCCTCAATCTTGCTATACAGTCACTACTGCTATAGGGTTAATCTTTTTTTCCTAGTCATTTGTTTTGCTAATGACATTTTTTACACTACATCTCCTGCATCACTCTTTCTTTGAAATATTTTGCAGCCTGCTCACACCTCATTCTGTCCCTCCATTGCCTTTTGGATGAGTCTCAATTTCAGTTCTTTGAAGATCCAAGTCATGAAGTCATAAAACATCACTGGAAGAATATTGGTCTTTTAAAATTGGTGTTTGTTTTAGAAAGAAGATTAGAAACATTAAAAGAACTTACCAGTTTCCTAAAGGCAATTCAGCTAGCTCTTCTCCTCTTGTTCCGCTCTGGCCCATGTTTATTGTTCTTCTATGAGAACAGTCAGTCATATCCTGCCCTCTGCCTGTTTTTGTATGGCCCATGAGCTTAAAATAATTTTTGAAATATATTTTGAAATATTAAAAATATAGATATATAATTTGTCTATATTTGCTTATATTATACATATAAAGACACACAAATATGTATGTGTATGTATACATATACATATATATGTAGACAGATACGGGGGGGGGGGGGGTGCAATTAGGTGGTATAGTGGATAGAGTGCTATACCTGAAGACAGGAAGACTCATCTTCCTGAGTTCAAATCTGGCCTCAGATATTTACTAGCTGTGTGACCCTGGGCAAGTCACTTAACTTGTTTGCCTCAGTTTCCTCATTTGTAAAATTAGTTGGAGAAGGAAATGGCAAACCACTCCAGTATATCTGCCAAGAAAAGTCCAAATGGGGTCATGAAGAGTTGGACATGACTGAAAAAGATGACTGAACAAAACTAGCTATCTAGCTAGAGACATACATATATACATCGTCAATGGGCATTCTTTTAAAAATAAATATTTTATTTATGCTACCCTTTATATCACTGTTGCTTCCTGTTGACTTTCTCACTCAAAGTAATGTCCCATATAACAAATAAGTATAGCTAAGCAAAACAAACTGACACATGTACTCAGTTGTACAATACATGAACATTTTTCATCCGTTTGTTTTTTCCTGTGTGCATAGTTTAAACTAAACTCTTTCAGATTATCATAGATCTCTTTTACTGGTCACTGAAATGTTTGGGGGCTTGATGAAATCAGCATGACATCATTCACAAACACATACATCTATAGGATCTTGCCATCTTCAGGGTTTCTTAATCTTATTTGAGTGTCATAGACACCTTGGACAGTCTGGTGAAGCCTATGAAACTTCTCAGAATAATATTTTTAAATGTTCAAAGTAGAATACATAAAGTTATCAAGGAAATCCATTATATTAAAATGCAGCTATCTATCTATGTCTATACATATACACACATATACATGCACACCTACATGTGTAATTGTGTGTGTGTGTGTGTTAACCTTCAGATAGAGAAATCCCCTTTTCACTTGACCTCTGAACTGGACCTCCTCTATGAAAGTGGTAAACACCTTGGGGAGCACAGAGTTTCCTGTTCTCTGTCTCTCTCGATAGTAGTTGTCACAAAGTTGCCTAACACAATTATCTCTATTATTGTATCTTTCAAGATATCTTGAATGCATAGAGCATTTATGTATAGGATACACATTGTTGAGAACAACCTTTAAGTTGGTGTTTTCTTTTATCAAATCAAATGCTTTTTTTTTCAGTTAACCAATAAGCTTACTGGGATTTTGTATTCTTTATCTTTTCAGTCATGTTGGATGGATTTGATGAGGTCCCTAAATGTCAAGATTTTGTCCCCTTTAGCATAATCTTTTTCTATGCATCCCTGATTGAGTTCATCTATGTTTTCCATCTTAGGCCTCTTCAGTGCTATTTCAGCTTCCTAAAGAAGTACATTTGGGAGTGAGACGCTGGAGTCCCAGTGTAGTTGTCCAGTACCTTGGATGGTCAAAAGAAATAACTTGTTTTGCTTTAAATAAAAATATTTATGGGTCTTTTTCAGTTTTGTTCATTAACTTCCTTCTATTTTTATCTTAAAATGTCCTCAGGATATTCTTCTTTGTTAGATCTCTCATCAAACTTTCTTTATAATTTCAAATTTTACCTTCCAATGCTCCATGTGTGTGTTAAAGACTTTTGCTTATAATCTTCTACCATCCTTTTTTTGTCAGTTTTTACAAATGACTTTATATATTAAACCAGAATTAATTTTTGTTGCCATATCTCTTCTTGGCAAGAAGATAAAATGTTTCCTGACTGAGGTGGTCTGGAATCTTTGATCTATCCTTTATGGCATTTGATTTCCATAAGTTAAAATTCTGTGTGAAATTGTGATATTAGGAGTATATATATATATATATATATATATATATATATATATAATATGTATATATACACACATATATATATATATCTTTATATATGTCCTACATCCATTTCCCATTTTTTGATGGCAATGACATATTTATATGTTCACATAAGGCTTGTTTTAGTTGCATACTATATCATTCTTATAGGATTTTAAAAATTAATTTTGACCTTTGCCCTAATAAGTCAGTAGTCTAACATCTAATTAGCTGACAGCTGATTAAGGAATGACTCCCGCATAAGTAACAAAACAGTTCTTGTCTCATAAAACATTGATTGATTTCATTTTGGGAATAATGTTCTTCAGTATTCACTATGTCCAACACTTCTCAATTCTTTTCTCGAAAGTTTTTGTGAGATATAAAAATAAGTGCTTGGTGTAGTGTCTAAGGCTTTGGTCTCTCCCATTCCTTGCTCTTCAATAATATTTTCCAACTTTTTTTTTGCCATCCTCTTCTATGGCAAGCTTTGCTTTAAAATAATTGAGGGTCAAAATAAGTGTTGATTCTATTTGGAATTTCTTATTGAGTTTATTGTAGAATTTCTCTACCTCCTCATCCTGTGCAACAGATGTTCATTCATAGGCTAAAATTATTCTCATTGTGTTCATTTTATAAATATTTATCATGAGCACTGCAATATAAGATGACCAAATGTCCCATTAAATGATGTTTCTTGTTTTCTTTGGATGTCTGACTAAACGAACTCCACTAGCTTTTGTTTGCTTCTATAAAAGGAACTCAAGTCTTCCTTATATTAAGTTGCAATTCCCCTTTGTTGTCTGTTTTTATATATGATGCAATTCCTCCAATAGGATATCTATTCACTACTCATTGGATGAGAATCTCACATGTAGACTACCAAGACCTAAACTAATATTTATATATGGTATGAAAACTGTGTGAATATTAACAACTTCTGTCCTCTTTTCCCACCCCTCTACCAGTATCACTACAGAAACAAAATGGAACCACTTATGACTGAGGGGCATTTTGTATTTTAACTTTGTTTCATGGGCTGCTATGGCCAAAGAATTCATCACCAAGTGGCCAGCCTACTAAGATTTCTTTATATTTAGGCCAAT
The DNA here is from genome assembly GCF_028583685.1 of Petaurus breviceps papuanus. NCBI lineage: Eukaryota > Metazoa > Chordata > Mammalia > Diprotodontia > Petauridae > Petaurus > Petaurus breviceps. Next base: position 3,299,114 of record NW_027187378.1, read on the forward strand.
ACTCAGGAAGCAGATACTTCCTTTCCCTTTGGAACCATACTTATACTTAGTGAAGAGAAATTTATTAATGACTTTGGAGTATGCCATAATATCAGAGTAAATGGGCAGAGAAGAGAAGAGAAGGACTTGAAATAGGGGAAATTAGCCTGAGCAAAAAGCATGGAAGTGGGGAAATTCAAGGTGCATTTGGGGGATGTGAGTAGGCTAACCTAGTTTAGGAATATCAGGGAATAATGTTGATATAGCAAGCTGAGGCTGAGGAAGTGTTTTTTGTAGGCTAGCATGATATCAAAAGCCTTTTAGGAAAAAAAGTTCTGGGGCATCTAGGTGGTGCAGTGAGTAAAGTGCCGGATGCTGGAGTCAGGAGGACCCGAGTTCAGTTTGGGCCTCAGACATTTAACACACACACACAAAAACTAGCCGTGTAACCTTGGGCAAGTCACTTAACCCCAATTGCCCTCCAAAAAGCAAAAAATAAAAAAAAGACTTTTAGGGGAGGCCATTCAGTCAAAATTGTTTAACTCACAGGTCTGGTTTCCTTTTTTTTTTTTTTTTTTTTCTTTTTGGAGGGCAATTGGGGTTAAGTGACTTGCCCAAGGTCATATGTTTAGTTTTTTTTTAAGTGTCTGAGGCTGGATTTGAACTCAGGTTCTCCTGATCAGTGCCAGTGTTCTATTCACTGTGCTACCTAGCCACCCCTCAGGTTTGGTTTCTTGATATTCTTGGAGGTATAGGTAGATAGTATCAGGGTCAAAGCCAAGAGCCTGAAGAGGAAACCAGTCCAGATGGCTATGTCGGAAGTAAGTTGAGTCCAAGAGAAAAAAATCCAAAGTGTGAGGAGAAATGGAGTGTGGAGAAGGTAAGGGAAAAGTGAAATAAACACCACAGAAAGAAAAGCATGAGATATTGGAGACTGATAGCTTGTCTCATGCAAGGTATCATAGGTTCATCTGTATACAACCCAAATGCACCATACATAACTAGGTAGCAAAAATCCAACAAGCAAAAAGGCTGCAATGGTAGCCCTTCAACTTAAAGAAGTGCCCAATCATTGCTGCACTTTCCTTTCTGGCTGCCTCCCAGTGCCCTGTGCAAACCGTCCATATGGCATATGAGAGCAGGTGCTTGTACTAGCTTTGCCTTCTCTAGGCATGACAGTATGGCTTTTATAACCTTGTTACCAGAAGCAATTAGGGGCATCATCCAGATTTTCAGATCCATATCACATGGAGACAGACATCGGGAATGTCCCGCAGTGAATTTAATTAGCAGCAAACACAGAACAGTGAGTAACCTGCTGTGCAGAGAACAAGAGTCGCTGTCCAGTGATGCCAATTCCCTTTTCATGCAAAATGACATTTCTTGAAAGACCATCATGGGGTCCAATTCGGACATCAGGAAACTTAGTACATGATTTCATGTCACCAAGCATCTCCCAAAATGTGCTTATTGTTTACTGTGCAGAAATAATATAGGTATAGATTCTGAGGAATACAAAAGTTGAATTGCAAATCACAGTATCAGACATTTTCCCATTCTAGAGGTGACCACATATACAACTAAATACTTATTTGGAATGTGATAGAGTATTCTAATATGGCTTACAGATTTGCCATTCAGTGTGATCTAATGAAATGTGCACTGTATAGTCACCTTAAGCACATATGATCCTTCTATGCATATAAATCCTGAGGAGTGAATTTTTCTTTTGAGGTGTACTAAGATTGACACATGACCCTATCAGCATTATTGGAAGTTATAGGCAAGGATTCCCCATGTATCAGTGGGTAAATAGACACCTTCTATGAACAAATATTTATGCTGTTGATAACAATACCTATTAAGATGTGATATGAGAAATTGATTGAATATGTTCCTTGAATACAATCCTATATGATGATTAATGAAGGTATTAAATGCCAGATGGTATAATTTGACATTGAAGAAAAATATTCACAAACGAGGGATTTTTGGCTTTTCCACTGTTTCTGGATTGGGACTAATTAATCAAAGACCAGAATTTAGACTTGGACCCTTGCTTTGTATGTATGCGCTTGCTCAGTGAAAGTCACTATGACCTGTCATTTTAAGTTCTTTGGGGAGATGTTTCTAATGGGGAAAAAAAAAAAACCGTAGATAAATACAGACTTGAAATTAAAGGATGAATGAACTATGTATCCTAAATATAAAACCCCCAAATTGTGCCTGCATAAAGGACTTTTTGAAAGTGTCATCTCTTGTAGATGCATAGAGGTTTCTGTGTGCCCTCAACTCAGGCAAATGGGACAGATAGCTGCAGCCATCATCTCTCTTGTCTGATAACCCTGAGCTGGGTGGAGGATAAATTGCCACTTACTTAAGACTGGGCTTCAGTATGGCCCAGGAAATGAGCTGTATAAACAGGGATTTAAGTAGGGGTCTCTAAACGGGTGAAGCTGTCTAGCAGGCAGTACAGTGTAGGGGCAGATGAAGAACATGAGAAGAGTGGGAATAGCAGGCCCCTCTCTCTGGAGTTGCTGAGATTTCTGGTAATGTATTGCTTTAATTTAAATTCACTTTACAGTCAGTGCACATGAGAATTATTTGGAAGGAGGCTTAATTTTGCTCGCTGCTGAATACAATAAGGTCCCTATCAACAGAGCAGAAATAGCTTGGTTGTTTGTTAATGCTTTTGGGCTGTACTGTAGCTACTTGGGGCAGTGCTAACCACAGTGGATTCAATAAACATGGAGTACTATTGCTTTGACAATTATTTGTTTTACTGAGCCAATACATTTTTCCTAGTTAACATTGGCTGTAGAGGTCTATTCTTTCCTGATTTGAAGGGTGTGGAAATTCAGCTGTGTGAACCTTGGAGAATTGCAGTATTAGGACCATTTTATTTTTGTCCCATTCAACCTAAAGTACTAAATTCCCACATCCTTTGAAATATGGGGAAATCAAGGTTCTTGGATTGTGGGGTTTCTCAACTGGAAAAGTGACTAGTCCAGTATTATCTGAAGGAAACTACAAATTGGCCAGAAATTCTGATGTTTCAGGCTACTCACTATGGTGCATTGGATAGATTGCTGGATTTAAATTAGAGGGCTTAGGTTTTAAATCCCAGCTATGTGCCCTTAGGCAAATCACTTAACTTCTCTGGGCCTCATTTTCCCAACTGTACAGTGAGAGTATTGGATAAGATGACCTTCAATGTCTCTTCCAGTTTTAAATCTGTGTTCTAACAAAAGTTCACTCTGAAACATCTTAAACCTCATTCCATTTATTATGTTTGGAGTGACATAAATTTCCTAGCTATCTTAATCAACAAAAACTACTTTGGATAGTCTATATTTGGATTGGGAATTCAGTTTGTTAGGACTAGGAAATTTGATTTTATCTGTTTGAAGCAACCATCTGGAGTAAGTTTATTTGTGTAACGTGTCATGCATATATTTATGCTGCAAGATTGAAATCCTCAATTCCATCCTTTGGAATTTTTACATATTATATAATGACAATTGCTAGCCCTACAATGGAGTGATTACATTGAACGCAGAAATGGAAGCTTTATGCAACAAAATATTACCATGGATAAGAAACAAATTCATTTACTGGAATGTAAATTTTCATTATATAAATGAAATGCATATGCTATGTACTGAAATGAAACTTCTGTCTTTTGAAATACAATGAAGTTGTAAAGTCTAACAGACATCTTGTTTTTCAGTTTAATTTTTTAAATACATTTGTCATGCCCATCCTTGTAATGACAAATGCATTAAATGCTATCTATTAATGAGGACCAAGAGCAAATGTAGATAAAATTTACACATTTTTTTATACTTAAGGGGTTTGTTTCCAAATGTCTCTGCTCAAATTGTAGAGCCTTTAAAACTGGTAATAGTCTACCAGTTCCTTTTTTCCAAACTCTTTTCCTCCTCCCACCATAACTCAGAGATTCATTGTCCTTATATATTCTACATTATCTTCTTTATTTAAACTTCTTCCCAGAGGAGGGAAAAATCTTAAAAATTCATTCACATTAATATGTAGATGACTCATAGAGTCTAATGTATTGCCTTTCAATGGTACTTGTATTTTATGAAAAATCTAATGAATCTCTAATAGTGTAATTTCGCACATTTGAGACTGAGGAGAGATGTATTTTAAGGAAGATAGAATAGCAAGTTTTCTTCCTGAGCATACCTGATCATTTATGTGACCACCCCTACATAAGGCTGACCCTTGATCTTCATAAGTAATTTAAATTCAACTAAGAAGGCAGTCAAGTCAGAATAGTTCTTTGTTTATGTTAATGAAGTAATGTTTAAGATCCCTTCCTTTTGTAATAGAGAAAAAGCAAAGAAATGGCACTATGATTCTCTTTTATGATATTTAATTCCTGTGTGACCTCAAGCAAATCATAATCTTCCTGAATCTCAGTTTCTTCTGTAGAATGAAAACACTAAATTAGATGACCTCTGAGGTCTTTTCCAGCTCAAGATCTATGATTTTATGATCTGCAATTGAAAGTTACATTGGGTAATCAATAAAACATTCTGAAAATCTACATAAATTATTGCTGACAGAGAGCAGTAGTGAGAAGTAGTGAACTTTATTCAGTTGCTTCATTTTGGTGGGATATAGTTTCCATCTTGAAGGTCGTGACCATATAGTTGAGTATTGAGGTTGTCAAAGTAGTGTAGCAATCCCTAAACCTCTTCCCCATTAACTTTTTTTTCCTTTAAAAGTTTGATTGATGCTGTTTTTCTTGGCATCATTTTCACTTCCCAGTGACTTTCTTCACCATTGCTATATTGGAACAAGTAAGTACAGTCAACCAAAACAAATAAAATCATTGGCCATATCTGGAAATAATATGCTTTGTTCCCCACCTATTCCCTATATTCCCCACCCAAACTCTTTGCCAAAAAGTGGGTGGCATGCTTTACCATTGAACCCTTTGAAGTTGATTAATCATTGTATTAGAGCTGAGTCTTTGAATTTTGTTTTATTTTATTCTGTTGTGATCATGATTTAATTGTTTTCCTGTTTCTGTTTGCTTAATCTTGCCTCAATTCATACAGTTCTTTCCAAATCTCTCTGAATTCTTTAGAGTTGTCATTTCATGTGGTGTAATGATAGTTCATTCCTTTGCATATGGCATAGTTTGTTGTCATTCTCTGAATCAATGGGTACCAATTTTCCTTATAATTCTTTTATATTACAAAATTGCCTCAATAACTCTTTCTTTGGCCTTCAGTATATGCCTCACAGTGATACTGATGGCTCAAAATATATTTAGAGTTTAGTGTCTCTTCTATAGCATAATTCTAAACTAATTTCAATATTTATCATTCTTATCTGTCTTCACCTTTGTCAGTCTAATGGATATGTAACAAAACATGATATGTTTCAATGAGATGTTTCAGTTCACACTTCTCTTATTAGCGCTATAGAGCATACTTACCAATAGCCTGTGTTTCCCATTTTGAAAAACACTTCATCATATTTTATCACTTATTAATTAGAAAGTGGTTTGTTCTTATATACTTATATACTAAATTTTTGATACTTTTTGGATAGCAGATCTTTCTGAAGGATATTTGCTGAAAAGTGTTTTTCCCCAGTTAATTACTCCATTTCTAGTTTTAGTTGCATCACTTTTTTATGCAAATGCTTTTCAATTTTTTGTAATAAAAATGTCATTTTTATCATCTATAACCACATTGATCCCTTATGTACTAACAATTTTTTATCCATAGTTGTATAAGATACTTCTATTTTATGTGTGTGTACATATCTCTCATTTATTACATAAAATGATAAATATAAAGAATTCAGAGAGGGGTGGCTAGGTAGCAAAGTGAATAGAGCACTGGCCCTGTAGTCAGGAAGACCTGAGTTCAAATCTGACCTCAGACACTTAACACATACTAGCTGTGTGACCTTGGGCAAGTCACTTAACCCCAATTGCCCCTCCAAAAAAAAAGGCAAAAAAAATTCAGAGAGAAACTTGGAAAAATTTGTATGAATTAAGGCAGAATTAAGTATCTATTATTTTTCTATATGTACATATATATGGAAGCACGCATATATTTAGGTCATACATTGACCAGGAGTTAAATGGGGTATTTGGTATGATGTGTAGCTCTAAATTTAATTTCTGCCAAACTGCTTTTCAATTTTCCCAAGTAGTTGTTGTTTTTTTGGTCTTTGAAGAGAGAGTCCTTACTCTAGTAGTTGGTATTATTTAGTTTATTTAACATTGATCTGTGAGGTACTGATAATGTCACTTTGGGATCTTATTTATGTAGCCTATTCTATTCATCAACTTTTCTATTTAAAAAAATTAATATGAAATAGATTTGATGATTACAGCTTTAAAGTATAATAGGAGATGTGGCACTCCTAGGCCACTTTCATTCCTACCTTAATATTCTTTTTTGCCTTGAGATTCTTACCCTTTTTTCTCTTCAGATATGTTTTGTTATTGTGTCTATGTAATTCCATATGGTAATCCCTTTGATGATTAGATTGACATGATACTAAATTTGTTGATTATTTTATGTATCATCATTTTAATTTAAACAGATGTGGCCTAGCTAGGAGCATTGACCTTATCTTCAATTGTTTAAGTCTTACTTTATTTCTATAAAGAGTGTTTTGTAGTTGTATTCATGTAATTGCTAAGTGAGATAAGGGACACTTATTTTGTGATAATATTGGATCTATTTTTCATCTCCTACACAGTTTTGTTAGTAATACATAAAAAGCTGATGATTTGCATGAGTTTATTTTCTATCCTGATTCATAACTGAAGTTCTGAATAGTTTTGATTATTTTTTCATTGAATCTTTGGGATTTATTACATAATCTCATTGTCTATAAATAGAGATAATTTTGCCAGGTTTGCTTATGTTTATTCCTTTGATTCCTTTTCCACCTTGCATTTCTAGAACTGGGTCAAATAATAACAGTGGAAACAGGCATCCTTGTTACATTTCTGATTTTACTGGAAAAGTTAGCATTACAAAAATGCTCCTTCTTGATTTGAGATGGCTATTTAATTTATTTAAATTTGTTTATTTAAATTATTTAAGAGAAAATTTTTTATTGCTGTAATTTTGGATATTTTGACACAAGGAATCCTATATTTTTCAAATATGTTTATGCATCTATTGATATAATCCTACAACTTTAAGTTTTTTGTTATTAATATCATCTAGTATGCTTATCATTATTTTAAAATTGGCCTATTTTTGTATTCTTTGTATAAATCCAAAGAAAATATGATGAATAATTTTTGAATATGTTGCTAAATGTATTACTAATTTTATGTAATATATACTAACATTTGATTATAAACACTGAGTCACTAATATTCCAATATACATTTTAGTTAGTTTAGTTTTAGTTTACTTTTGTTACATGTTTGTATTTGCTAATATTTTATCTTACATTTTGCATTAATATTCATTAGTGATATTGGTTGAGAGTTTTCTTTCTCTGTTTTGTCTCATCCTGGTTTATATTTAAAGATGAAATTTTCTCAAGGAAGGAGTTTTTTAAACTTCCTTTTATCTAAATTAAAAATATTATATGATATAAGACTTAATTGTCATTTGCATGTTTGATAGAATTCGCTTGTTTTTGTAAAACTCACTAGGTCTGATTTTATTTTGTTTATCCTCTTATTTGGGGGTGCATTTGTAGATTTTTCAATTTCTCTTTCCAAGATTGCTTTATCTAAATATTTTATTTTTCTGTTAATATAGATATTTATATTCTTACAAATATTCAAACAATTCATCTAAATTTTCAATTTTTGACAGATAATTAGGTAAAATAATCCCTAATAATTGTCTTTATTTGATTTTCATCTGTTGGAAATTCTCCTTCAATTTTTTTTTATTTCAGCAATTAATTTTAAGATTCTTATATATTTTATTGGTTTTGTTTAAAAAATAGCTGTAGTTTTGTTTATTTTAATCTTTTAATTTGATTTCATTTTCAGAATTTCTAATTTCATCAGCATTGAGGATTAATTTATTGGTTTTCTAACTTTTTATTTGGTTGTTTACTCAATTCATCTCTTCTTTCTACCTTTAAATGTAGAGATATAATGTTTTCCCCAAAGGAGTGTTTTAACTGCATTCCAAAAGTCTTGTTATGCTGTCTCATTGTTATTCCTTGAAAAACATTTACTGTTTCTGTGGTTTGTTTTCTGGTGCACTCATTCTTTAGGATTATATACTTACTCTCAAGCTAAGTCTGTATATTTTTGGTATGTTTTTGGGATCTGTAAATAGTGCACTGAGTATTTCTTCTTTTCTGCATTTCTTATGAATTCTTTATGCCCTAGCATTTGGTCACTTTTTTGTAAAGCTGTCATATAAAGCTGAGCAATATGAATATATTTTACCATTCCCATTCTATAATTCCCAGAGATTGAGCATATATTTTTCTAAACTTTTATTCAAATCATTAACTTCTTTCTTATTTAGATTTGCTTCTAAAGATTGTTACCAGGCTAGATACAAGTGAGACGGAACATACCTCTTATAGAATGTTAGAATTTAGAGTTGGAAGGGATATTAAAGGGAATGTAGAACCAACCCTTCATTTTATAGATGTGGAAATTTAGGACCACTGGGTTCAGTGACATCATTGGATTACAAGAACATAAACTTATATCTGGAAGAAAGCTTAGAGGTCATCTAATTCAATCCTTTAAATTTTACAGAGAAGGCACAAAGATGTGAATTTGTTTGCGATGGTCACATAGGTAAGAAGTGACAGAACCAGGATTTGAATCTAGATTCTCTAACTATAAATCTAAAGCTTTTGCCCTGACACTTCCCTGCCCTCTTTGAGATTGCTTAGCTCTTGGCACAGCATATTGCACATAGTAGACACAACAAAATTTATTGAATGAGCGTTTTATAGTTTTGGTGTTTAAATTATGTTCTATAAGAATGTAAGCAAAGGACTTGGGAAGGGTTCCCTCTTCCCTTTAAGAACTCTCTGAGTGATGAGAGCATCCTAGAGAATTAGGCAGGGCTTCTGACCTGGTCATTCAGTGAACTTATGACATCTCAGTTATCCCTGATCTGTGAATGAGCTGAGAGTTGGAAATGCCCCTCAGAGAGGAAGCATGAAACAGGAAGCACAGTGGAGTCTACTCATGAATACATAAAGAGAGCTGAGGCCATGCTAAAGGGCTTCAGAGAAAGACAGTATCCACTTGAAAGCCACATGGACATTAGGAAGAACAAGGCCAGAGAGTATAGAGCAGTAAGTAAAGAAATTAAATCCCCTGTAATCTGTGTTGCTTTGGAAACTGAGCCACTGGGACTACCTACTGAATTTTTCTAGGAACCTGCCTCTGACACTAATTCTCAGTTTGTCAGTAGCCCCAGCATTCCTTTCCCTCCTCAGCTTTAAACACAGCACACCATCTCCTTAGACATAGAAAACCAGATTTTCTGTCATGTACCCCGGGGAAAAATGCAATGGTGGAGATTCAGGGAGGAAAATTAAAGGATCTACTGAATAAGGTTCAAGTTGTAAAGGTTCTCATGTAATTGTGGTTCTTAGTGTTCATCCAAAAACATTTAGCCCATTTTTCCTACTTGTTGCTGACGAGATTCCTTCAGCCAGATGCTTGCCTTGATATTAATTCAGTTCTATAGAATGCAAGATCTTTGAAGAATAAAACTTTAATTTTTGTTTTGGTCTTCTTGACATATCATGGATGCTTTAGAAATATCTGTGGCTAATATTGAAATATGTTTTGCATGACTTCACAAGAGAAAGTGAGGCTGGTGATCTTGCATAGCCCTCCCTCACTCAAATCAAAGTCAACTCCAAGTCATGTCATCATTTCCCTGATACCATGATCCTCTTCGAAAAGGAAGGACAAACACAACCTGTGAGTAGACTGAGCTGCCTGGATGAAGATCCAGCTAGTTGGGTGACTCAGCTTGTCCTTGTCCTCTCTCTCTTCCTCTCCTTCTCCTTCTCCTCTCTAAAGGAAGGTAAATTTTGATGGCCAGAAGGTGCCCACTTAACTTGGGGTTTATTGGCTAGATTTCTTTTTCTCTCTTTTCTCTCATCTCTCTCTCTCTCTCTCTCTCTCTCTCTCTCTCTCTCTCTCTCTCTCTGTCTCTGTCTCTGTCTCTCTCTGTCTCTCTCTGTCTCTCTGTCTCTCTCTGTCTCTCTCTGTCTCTGTCTCTCTCTCTCTGTCTCTCTGTCTCTGTCTCTGTCTCTCTCTCTCTGTCTCTGTCTCTGTCTCTCTCTCTCACAAAACCTTCAACTCAGTTCACTCTGAAGCTCACACATTGCACTGCAATAGGTCCCTGTCCAAGCTCCACTTAATGACTGCACTTTGGGCCCTCCTGGCTTGGAGTGAATGTTGATGGTAATTGTTTCTCAACAACAACCAGGAGGATATTCCCCTCCCAGCTTGATTGTTTTCTCTAATTAAAGAATCCCTCCCTTGACTCACTTCTTAAACAGGCCTATTCACTGAATGGCCATTACCTCACTCTAAGTGAGCACCTGAAAAGGCCTTAGCCTAAAAGGGCCAGGGTCTGCCATTGCATCCTGGGTCATCTCCAGTCATCCTGATGAATATCTGGTCACTGAACCCAGATGGCTCTGGAGGAGAAAGTGAGGCTGGTGACCTTTCCCAGCCCTTCCTCACTCAAATTAAAGTCAACCACAAGTCATGTCATCATCTCCCTGATGCCATGGTCCTCTTCAAAAACAAAGGACAAACACAACAACCTGGTTATTATATTATTTACCTTCTCAGTAGGAGGAGGAAGGACTTGAAATAGGGGGAGATTTTGGAAATAAAAAGAATGAATGTTAAAAAATTTACAAAAAGAAATTGTTGATTGAGTTCTAGTTTCATGTTTGAATTTTGGCTGGCTAGACTTCTATGTTCCCACTCTCTTGAGTTGCCTTCTTTAGTCTTCAATTCAAATATGTGGGAATATGAGGTTAAATCCTTTCCTCCTACAATTCTCTGGCTCACACTGACTCACTAACTATAATCTGGGAAAACAGCTTTCACTCAGCCACAAACACCTTTCTCCTTCCACAAAATTTCCTCCCCTCACACCACACCACACACAATTCAATGCCATGAAGAAGCAAGGCAGCTTGGTGGATAGATGTCTGATTTAGCTAGATAGTAGAGAAAGCACTGATTTAGAGTTAGGAAGACCTGAATTCAAATCCTGCCTGAGCCACTTCTCAGTTGTATTTATCTGGCCAAGTGACTTAGCCACTCTGAACTTCAGTTTCCTCATCTCTAAAACTGGGATACTAAAAGTACCTCCTTCATAGAGTTGTTGTGAAGATCATGAGAGGTTAACAGTGACTGCTTTGGCCCTCACTGCCTGAAGGTGAGGTATGTTACATTTCACCCCTAACCCAAGGTACACCTTAATGTGGGGGGGTTGTTGTCTAGTATCTGTCACTGGCTCAAGCTCCCACTGATAGTGTTCCCGAATGTTAGGGGCTCCCAGCACCGTAGTTCCATTGAACTTTTTGACAATCAGATAAGCTTTTACAAAGTAATATTTACTTCATAAATATAGCAAGAGTATATGAAAATCACTCCTAAAACTTGAGAGTCACAGCTCCTCCTTATACCAGTTCATTCTCTGGGAGGAGAGAGGTATTAGCTTCAGAGTTTAACTCAGTTTCTATATATCATATATATAGCACCAATTAAAAACCATTTAGCTCATTCTTTCTATGTCTTCCTGCATAGATTCCTTTAGCCCAATCTTGGCCTTGAAGGATGAAACTGTTTCATTTTTGTCTTGGTTTTCCTGACATATAGTAGATGCTTTAGAAATACTTGTGGTTATATGGAAATATGTTTTGCATGACTTTGCATGCATAATGGATCTAATATTGTTTGCTTTCTCAATGGGAGGAGGATGGGCTTGAAATAGGGGGAAATTATAATAGCCTTACCAAGTTCCAAGTCCAAAACTTCCTAGGCTTGAGTCCTGGAACACTGGCTTCTTGGGACTTTCCCTACTGGCAACATCTGGTCTGGGATCCTGGCTCCAAAGTTTCCATAGCTTGAGCTCCAGGGTCCAGGATTTCACTACATGTGACTAGAACTAAAAAAGACAATATGAAACATATCAAAACACCAAGTTCAATTCTGAGGACTATAGGGCCTAGCTGAGTGCATGGTGCTATGGTATGGATGAACTGGGTTGTCACCCTTGGATATCAACAGAAAAATAGAGAGGGAGACAGATGAAAGAGACTTTTAGTCTAGTAGTTTCAAAGAAACAAATCTATTCCAGCTTTATATCTAATGGAAAGAGACTGCCTCCACTCACATGATAGGTGGAAACTGTCTTCTCATAGATATAGGTCCCTGCTTTCTCTCCAGATCTTAGGTGATCTGAAAATGTTCTCTATTGTAGTAGTAGCAGCAAGAGCAGCAGCAGCAGCAGCAGCAGTAGTAGTAGCACTATGTTTCCTTATCCCTTCTCTAGGATCTTCACTGGTTTTAAGGAGCTAACATGCTACTGGATCCCAAAGACCATGTGGTTTTATAGTCTACAAATAAAAACTGCTCTGGCATATGTTATGATCAACATGACCTCACTTCTCCTAATAGTGAGGTATGGTAACATCCACACTCCTCACTTCTGCTGAACGGAGTGCTTTAAATCAAACATATTGATGGACCAAACTCAGGGTCAGGCAAAGAGCAGGGAAAACTATATACATTGTGATTTCAGAAGAGAAATATTTTTCTTCCTATCCTACCTCCCTACCAATAGGAATCTGATTAAAATTTATATAGGAATGGGCAGTGTTTGATGGTGGCTGTAGCCAGAGGGTCCTTCCAGTGCTTCACAGAGAAGAGAAAGATGATGGTATGACTTATATTTTATTAGGCAATTGTTCCCTCTTTCTCTTCTTGTGTTCTACAGCCCCAGGGTCTCTAAATAGCTCTGGCAACAGAGGATTAGTGGTGATCTCTACAGGCCAATCCATTTGCATTATGACAACCAGCAAACACAATTCTAATCACCTGCTTCTTTCTTTCTAAAAATCCACTTTGGTGGTTGCCATGTAGATGCACTTCAATGTTTCCCTCTCCTGTTAAGTTAGAGGTACATTATCTCATCAGACTGCCTTACTCAATAGTGCATCCTTAGGGGACTAAGGGAAGAAGGGTTAATGGTCCTCCAAAATGTCCTTTTTGGAGCTTACATAATTGAGAAATGGGGCTCCAAGCATTATCTTTCTGTGCTTCCTGAAGTCTTGAGGGAGTAAGAAGTCATGGGGAGGGGGGAACAGGGAAAGGGAGGGGGGCAAAAATGCAGGGATGTTCCTACATCAGTGACTTTTCTGTTGTATACTCCTCCCTAACCAATTGAAGTCCCTTTCTTCAGCTCCAGAACCACTTCAGTTCAACAAATGTTGACAGCTATTTCCATCTATCTGCACACATATATATGTACATATATGCTATATGTGTGAGTGTGTGTGTTATAGGTTAATGCATAGATGATGAATTTGGAGTCAGGAGTACTTTCCTTCATATTCTTCCTCTGATATTAAGTAGCCATGAAGCCCCGAGCAGTTCTCTTAAGGGAACTATCTATGTACCTTAAGCCCTAGGATGTTAATGAATTCTATAAGTTAGGTCTGCAATCCATATTATTGGTGCAGGGAATTCCTTTGTTGGGAATTCTCCAAGCTTACAAAATCACAAATCCTTCTATATATATACATACATATATGTATGTATATATATGTATGTATATATAGGCACTGAGTTAAGCACTATATTGAGTGCTGTGCTGAGTCTTGTATCAGGCACCCTGATGGCCGCTGTATTAGGCACTAACAAATTGCGATTACCAGGCAGAGGTTAAGTGACATGCCCATTTTCATAGAGTTGCAAGAGTCTGAGGTCACATTTGAACTCAGGTCTTCCTTGTCCCAGGCCCAGGGCTATATCCACTGTTCCATCTTAGCTCAGCAAGTAAAAGAAGTGTTAGTTGCTTTTTTTCTGAAACAAAATCCCACTTTTTAAATTCCAGTATTTGTCCAGTGGTGTTACATGGTTGGTAGTCATACAATACTTCAGTCTCTGAAGAATTAAAATTAGAGATAATCTAAAGAGCCATGGTAGGCAGAAGCCAACACATTAAAAATTAGAAATTCATGAAGTAGAAGCAGTATTAATGATGTCCAAGAAATGCATGATTGAAAAATAAGAAAGGCTGCTCCTGGTAGAAGAATGAGGGTTAACTGATGGAGAACTCACCTACCCCATTAGTATTCCTGCAGCAACCAGGCTGGTTGGAGAAAAGCACCCAGTACATTGGGTGGGTTCTTTGGGAAGACTTTTAGAACCCATCAATGTTCTTCTGCATTATTGCAGAGAATACCTACATCAGTGAGATTGCCAATCCATTTTAGCTTTGGGTTCTGAGCAATGAAAGAATAGGAGCAAAGAAAAGGGACAGGACATAAAATCACAGAATTATGGAGCTAAAAGGGTTCCCTAGAGAGCTCCACCCCCAATTTTATGGATTAAGAAACTGAAGCATAGAATTTGGAACTCAGAAATTAAATCTTGAATGTTAAAAACTGTTTTTACATGTAATTGGGGGAAAAATAAAACATTATTTGGAAAAAAAAAAGAAACTGAAACTAATGCAGGTAAAATGGTTTCCAGGAGTAGAGCCCAGGTCCCCTTTCACTACTGGTTCAGTGGTCATTATACTATACCTTATTGCCTTTCACTTTGTAGGAGAAATGAATAAATTGATTTTTTTCACTCTTTTCAGGTCACTTTTTGTTCCTTTTTCTGTATGTGTGTTTAATTATATGAATTTTGTTTCTACAGATATTAGGTCTGAGATTCTACCTGCCATGAAGGTCTGAAGTAAAGGTGAAATCCAAGCCTAAAAAATAAAACAATTAAAAAGGCATTTTTGAAGTGCCTGCTCTGTTCTAGTCAGTGTGTGGCCACAAAGGATATGAAGCTAACGATGAAAAACGTCCCTGCCCACAAGGACCTTATTGGTGTAAAATAGCACACATAAAGGAAATATAAAGTATATACAGAAAAAGCAGGCTCTTAAATTTAGAAATGTAAGGAATCATAGCTACCATCAAGTCCAATCCCTTCATTTTACAGATGTATGAACTGAGGCACAGAGAGATCCTCAGTGCTCCAAGACTCTCACAATTAGTAAGGGTCTAGATTTGGGAAGCATAGTAGAAATATATAGTGCTGGCTCTAGAGTCAGGAAGACTTCAGTTCAAATGTGGCCTCAGACACTTAACTACTGTGTGACCCCAAGCAAGTCACTTACTCTGTTGGCCTCAGTTTCTTCAACGGTGAAATAGGGATAATAATAGCAGCTACCTCCCAAGGTTGTTGTGTGAATCAAGTGATATACCGTGTTTCCCAGATAATAAGACCTATCCCGAAAATAAGCCCTCCCCTTACTGTGTAAGATTCCTCTAAAATAAGCCCTCCCCTGAAAATAAGCCCTATTGAGATTGCTACTGTTGTGAAGGTGATCCCCTGTGCTACATGCTACATTACGGTACCCTCTGTATGCACCGCCCCCTCCCCCCCCCGGGTGAAACGCACGCCACGCTCCGAGCTGCATCCAATCAGAGCTGCAGCAGTGAGCGAGTCATCCTGTTCTTCCCCAGCGATTTGCTTGCTGGCGCCATTGAGAGCAGTGCCGCAGAGGAGAGCTGAGGCAGGACAACATAAGCCCTCCCCTGAAAATAAGCCCTCTGGTGTTTTCTTTCCAAAAAAATTAATAAGACAGTGTCTTATTATCGGGGAAACACGGTATATTGGTAAATCACTTAGGATAGTGCCTGACCCATAGTAGGTGGTTAATAAATAGTTGTTCCCTTTCCTTTCTCCTCCCTCTGTCCCATCCCAAGTTCAGTGCCCTATCCAGTACACAACACTGTCTAAATGCAAAATTATTTCAGCAGCGTGGAAGAGTTGTGAAGTGGTAATAATTGAGGAGATTATAATCAAAGAGGTGTTGCTAGAAAGGGCACATTCACCAAGGTGAGGATGACCACCTGGGCCCTGAAGAGGAGAAAGCATGACAACCAAAATAGAATTTTCAAACCTGGGCCTGGCCTCATACTCTGACGGTACACTGACAGCACCAGGGGGATGCTCTTAATTCCTTTGAGCAGACACCTGAATGCCTGCTATATACCAGACCTTGTGCTGGATGTTGTCATAGCTGAGGCAAATCAAATTCCTCTTAAATTTCTCCTCATTGCCTGTAAGTTCTGATACTTTCACTTGAGATTACCTACCATGAAAACAAGTACTTTCTGAGTGATTTTTGGATGATTTCAATGTCAGGGTGTACTCTAAATGCTATCATTAGAGAGCCATTATAGTCCAGAGGCAATTTCCTCTTTGCATCAGACAACTCAAATAATTTTCTCTTGATGTTGTTTAGTACAGGTTGGTGAGAAATGCATTTTGGGGAAGGAAGTTATTAAAAATGCTGTAATTCAATATTTATGTGAAAATCAATAAAATGGACAAATTATAGGTGAGCTTGCATCACTAGAAAGTTCCTTTGTCTCATCGCCTTGGGACTAGCTGCAGATATGCAGAGAGTTTACTGTGCAGGAGTCTCTTAGGATGATGAATGATCTAACTATTTAAGGTAGCCTGGTGATACAGATTCTGGGCTTGGAGTTAGGAAGCATGAGTTTGAATCCTGCTTCATACATCTAGTAGTTGTATGACCTTAGGCAAGTTGTTTAACCTCTCAGTTTCAGTTTCCTCATCTGTAAAATTAAAGTTATAATAGCTTCTACCTTGCAGGATTGTTTGGAGGATTGAATGAAATTATATATATATATATAATTTTGTAAACCTTAAAGTGCTATGTAAAGGCTAGCTATTGATTATAAAGGCTGAGGGATGAAAAATGCAAGATCCTCAGATAGAAGAATAACAGATAAAAACATAGATGTGTAGATACATAGAAGGATGCTAGATGCTAGAAATATGCATAGATAGATGGTATATAGATGGAAAGGTAGATATAGACAGCTATTTAAGGTAGTACATTGATAGATACAAAGATGGGTGACAGGTGATACATACATATGGATGGAAAGATAGATGGCAGACAGCCATGTCAATAGATACATAGGAAGATGGATGATAGATGATAAATAGATGGAAAGATAGATGATTGATAGTTATATCAATAGATACATAGATAAATGATAGATAGATAGACAGAGGGCATTTATTAAGTGCTTACTATTGTCAGGCACTCTGATAAAGAGAACCAAAACATCTATATGTCTGCTGTACTACTGGCTATCAAAACAGCACATCACAAACATTTTTTGTTCTGTTTATAAAAGGGAATCAAAGGTCTTTGTTTGTCCAGGACAATCCTCATGTCTGATGACCTGGCTATCTTGCTTAGAGATCATCTGGGGTCCATTCTAGATGTGTGACCATTGACAAATCACTTAGCTTCTCCGAGAATCAGTTTTCCCTTCTGCAAAATGGGAATAATAACACCTGTAGCACCTATCTCAGAAATGCTGTGTTATAAGGCACAAGTGAGAGGTGATATGTAATATGATTTGCAAACTAAAGTGCTATTTTAATGTTAGTTGTTGTTATTGTTGCTAGTCTGAAATTAAAGAAGGCCTAAATTTTCCTGTGTTCTTAAACATAGGGTATGGAATATGATCATAGACCTAGAGCTAGAAGGCACATTAGGAGTCACCCCATCCAAACCTCCATTTTATAGCCAGGTCCAGCTCACATAGTGAATTGCAGAAACAGGACTAGAACTCATATTCTCTGACTCCCAATTCTGCATTTTTTGCTACTATCACTATTGCTGCTACTACTACTACCACCATCACTGCTACTATTACTACCATTACTACTACTACTAATATTATTACTACTACTGCTATTACTACCACTACTACTACTACTATTACCATTACTAATATTACCACAACCACTACTATTATTACTACTGCTACTATGGCTACTACTATTACTACTACTACTAATAACATTGTTACTACTTTTTCTGCTACTAAAATTACTACTACCATTACTGCTACTACTATTACTTCTATAGCTACTATTATTTAGGGAAGCTAGGTGGCATAGTGGATAGAGTGCTGGACCTAGAGTTAGAAAGAATCATCTTCCTGAGTTCAAATCTAGCAGCAGACTGTGGTATGATCACTGTTTGCCTTAGTTTTCTCCTCTGTAAAATAAGATGGAGAAGGAAATGCCAAACCAGTCAAGTATCTTTGCTAAGGAAACCCCAAATGGGATTATTAAGAGTTGGACAGGGGGCGGCCAGGTAGCACAGAGAGTAAGAGCACCAGCTCCAGTGTCGGGATGACCTGGGGATCGAATCTGGGCTCAGACACTTAGCACCACACCCGGAAATAACTGTCCGTGTAACCTTGAGCAAGTTACTTAACCCCAATTGCTAAAAAAAAAAAAAAATAGAGTTGGACAGGACTGAAAAATAACTGAATTCCTACTAGTATTATTACTATTACTGTTTTACTACTACTACCACTATAATTACTACTCCTGCTATTGCTATTACTCCTACTATTATTACTACTACCATTTATAAAACTACCATTGCTACTAGTAATATTACTACTACTGTTAACTATCACTACTATTATTAGTACTATTACTTCTATTACTATTTTATTGCTTCTATGACTAGTACCATTCTTCTGCTACTATTACAGCTACTGCTATTACTGCTACTACTAATACAATTACTACTACTACTATTACTACTTACACTGCTACTATTACTACTACTTGCCACTTCTATTACTAGAGTTTATGTTATATTGTAATATATATTATAAGATAGTGATATATTATAACACCTCATAGTATGTTATAATATTATATTAATATGAATATATACTATAATGTTAATAAGATATAATATAGTGATATATCCTTAGCTAGCTAAAATATACATTATACCTACTATATGCCAGGCACTGTGCTAAGTGCTTTTCAATGACTGTCTCATTTGATCCTCACAACAACCCTAGGAGATAGGTGTTGGGATCATTCCCATTTTATAGTTGAGGAAACTGAGGCAAAGTTAATGCTGGTTTTGATCTGGACGATTCACTTAACCCTGTTTGCCTCAGTTTCCTCATCTGTAAAATGAGTTGGAGAAGAAAATGACAAAAGCACTCCAGTATCTCTGCCAATAAAACCCCAAATGGAGCCACAAAGAGTTCAACATGACTAAACAGCAACGAATACAATGATGTTTCTGCCACATCCCTATATGAGTGGTCATTTTTGCTGGCAAACACCTATCTCTTACAACACTTCCCTTTTAATTTGCTGCTTCTAATTATCATTGGGTTACTCCAGCAAAGTTTTCCAGTGCTAATTTTCTATAAAAGAAGTAAGCTATGTGTGATGGCCTGAGGAACTCTTGGACAAAATAAAGTTTATGAGATTTAAAAAAAATATTCATTTTTAACATTCTTTTCTTTTTATATTTTGAGATCCAAATTCTTTCTCTCCCTCCCACCTTTCCCCCACCTACTGAGAAGGCAAGCAAAACAATATCAATGAATTATATATGTGTAATTATGCAAAATATATTTCCACTTTAGCCATATCTCAAAAAATACTGCAAAAAAAAAGAAAGTAAAAAAATTATGGCACTCAGACTTCATAAGTTGTTTCCCTGGAGGTGGACAGCAAAGGTTTGCGATTTTTAGTGAAAGAGGTTCATAATCGCTGTGTCAGCAGCTCAGAGGCCTTTGGATCCCCCTCTGCCATGATCCAACTTCTAGGCTTTTATTCCACTTTGCTGTGGATGATGGAGATAGTAGGATGCTAGGCACCAGTGGTAGGCATAGTTTTCCATAATTTATATTTTATTGTGGTTACTGGGTAAAATATTTATATGTATTTATAGAAGAGACACTCTTATATAATAAAAAGAGCTGTGAACTTGGAGTCAGGGTTTGATTCCCACCTCAACTCCTTACTAGCACTTACTGTGAGCCTGGGTGATCACTTAAACCATCTGAGCCACCTTTTTTTCATCTGTAAAACATGGACACTAATGCACCTGACTCATGGATTTATTGTAAAACTCAAAGGATAAATACTACATAAAGTATCTGAAAAACAAAGAATGCATGTTCTTATCATATATCCTAATATTTAATGTTTATATCTCAAGGGGGAAAAGGCAAGTGTGTGGTATAGTTTGGAAGAGAGCTGGATTGGAAGTCAGAGGACCTATGTTCAGATTGTGGTTCTGTTACTTCTGATGATGAAGATGACGACGATGATGACGATGATGATGGCTACCTTGGTGACTTTTAGAAAGTGACTTAACCTGGATGGACCTCAGTTTCTTAATCTGTAAAATAAGGGGTCAGGCCTGGACTACTAGATCTCTTAAGGTCCCTTCCAACTGTAAATGTATGAAATATATTCACACAGGATTTAATTATAGTAATTTCAAATCAGTATCAAGGCCTACTTTGTTATTGCCTTTGTTCCCCTTGGTGCTTTGCATCTAGTGAGCACTTAATAAATTTTTGCTTAATTAAATTTGTGCAAAGTCAGAAAAATATGTTTTTTTTTTTCCTTTTGTTTGTTTTTAGCAACATCTAGAGTTAAATCCAAAATGATTTTTGAATCTATGTTGTTCCTCTCCATGGAATGGGTGTTTAGTAAGCAGTAATATCATGGCTTTTTCCTGTGGCTTTTCTGGCACATCAGTTACAAAAGGTTTTGAATTTCATTGGCAATGAGGAAAGGGACATGCTATTTTTCAAGCCAATGCTCCATCGTTAGCTACCACAGTATAGTTTGTTCATATTCTCCATCATCATACTTCGCCTCTCCAGGGACTAACAATTGATGTGGCTGACCTTGTTTCAATTTCGACTAAAAGTCATTTTGTGAAAAACAACCACTTTTTCCCAAGTGGGGGGGAGGGACACAATATATGTATATATATATATATATATATATATATATATATATATATATATATCCACAATTAACCAGGAAAGTGACATTTCATTATTTCATGCCATTATGCTACAGACTAGGTGGTAAGATTAAAGATGTCACATTCAGAAATTACAAACCCCCACCATCTACCACCTTTGGGGCCCAGTTTATATCAGGAGACCCCAAATGCAGCTGAGTCTCCTTCCATTTATCATTCAGTCAATCAATCAACAGATATTTATTGTGTTAGTTGCTGTAAGATACAAAATAATTATCAGAGTGGTCCTTCTCTACAAAGAGCTTTTACATTTGGGGGAAGGGAAAAAAGATAGTATTTCAGATATCATATACTTATATACTAAACAGCCAATTTTTATATGACAGGCAATAATTACTAAAAAGAGTTAGATAATGGAAGGATCCTTGTGAGTTAGAATTATCCAGAAAGATTTCCTAGAGAAAGTATAAACAGCTAGATCTTGAAGGATAGGTAGCCAAAACAAGGCAGGATTAAAAAAAAAAAAAACAACAAAAAACTGTGTATTAGTTCATTGGAGAATTAATTGCTGTCTAGCTCCATAGATGAATGACAGATATTTGGGAAATTCTATTAGTTGGCATGATTACTTCTTGAGATTTTTGATAGTATAGTGACCAGAGTTCTTTCATAAGTGTCATAAAGACCTACCTAGGTGTGGCCCTGGACAATGACTGAAATTCTCTGTGACTTTCCCAGCTACTTATCTCTAAAGTAAAGGTAATAACAGCCCCTTCACTTCACCAAGGGGTTGGGAGGATCAAGTGAGATAAAGTATGTAAAGTGCTTTGTGAATTGTAGAGTGCTATATAAATGAGAGAGGCTATTATCTGTAGAATGAGGGGGTTAGAATAGATGACTGCTGAGATCTTTTCAGCTCTCAAATCGATAGTCCTTTGATATATATTTTAGGGGATGAGATGAGGAGACAAATCTGTGATTTCATTGGAGTAGGGAACTCCCAGTGTGAAAATTTCATCCACTAATTCATATGAGCACCTTTTCATTATATAGAACTTCCTCAGAACTTGTTTGCTTATGGTTACCTGGTCAGTCTGTGTCAGAGAAAGGACATTAAGCCAGATATTCCTGATTCCAAGCCTCTATCCACCATGCTATACAGCCCCTCATGATAGGAATTTTACACTTAACTGAAACATACTTGTAGAAATTTAAAAAAAAAACTTTCATTTACTAAGAGTAATCATCAAGGCAGATGGCCTACCCTTTAAAATATTGGCTTTAGGAATATAATTACAAACACAACTATAGTAAAATTGTTAAATTTTATTCTCTGCTGTGGAAATTAGCTAGAATAGTGCCTTTAGTCATGACATGCATGCAGATTACATATTTACTGTCTAGCCACTGCTGCTAGGACCAGAGGAGCTTAGTTACTATGGTGCATACCCAGAAATGTTGTCTGGACCAAGTTCAATCCGAGGGGAAGACTTCCTCTAATTAGGGGAATTATGGTCCCATTTCTCAAGTCAAGTCAAATAAAACCAAGTGAAAAGGCATCGATTAGGCACTTCCTATGTGCCAGGCCCAGTGCTAAGCAGTAGGAATAGAAAGAAAGGCAAAAATAGTCTCTGCTCCTAAGAGTTCACATTCTGTTGAGGGAGACAGCCTCAAAACAACCATGGACGTACAACCTAAATACAATGCAAATGGCAGCTAATTTCAGAGGAAAGGCACCAGCAAAAAAGTGGAGGAGAGTCTTCTTGGAGAAGATGAAATTTTAAATGAAACTTGAAGCAAGCCCAGAAATTCAGAAGGTGGGATATGAGAAGGGAGAACCTTATCGGTATGGGGGTGGGGGTAGCGAGTGAAAATTCCAGGAGTGGGTAGATGGGCGGCAGCTAGGTGGCATAGTAGACAGAGTGACAGGATTGGAATCAAGAAGATTCATCTTCCTGAGTTCAAATCTGCCCTCAGACACTTACAAGCTGTGTCACCCAGGATGTCACTTAACTCTGTTTGACTCAGTTTCCTCATCTGTCAAATGAACTGGAGGATGACTCCCATATCTTTGCCAAGGAAACACCAAATTGGGTCACAAAGAGTTGGACACAACTGAAGACGGCTGAACAAAACGGAGATGGAACCTTGCACTTAAGAAAGCCAAGGTCATTGGATCATATGGAGGTAAGTAAAGTATACAAAGACTGCAAAGGCAAGGAAGGAGTTAAGTTGTGAAGGAGAGAATTTTATATTTGTTACTAGGGATAACTGAGTGCCACTGGAGTTAATTGAGTAGAGCAGTGACATTGTCAGACCTATGCTTTAGGAAGATCCCCTTGTGAGTTCAGTAGAGAATGGACTAGAGCAGAGGTGTCATACACATGGCCTGAGGTTGGTATGTGGCCCTCAATGTTCCCAAGTATGGCCCAAACCAGGTTAAAATATAATTAAGAAATGTATAAGAAAAAAAATAATTTAAGAAATTATCTAAGAATTATTTAAGAAATTAAATATAAGAAATCTTTAAGAAAAATAAAAACAATAGAACATAGTTGGACTATCAACATGGAGCCTGCAGAAGTCCTCATGTATGGTCGAGTGGCCTCTGGTACCAATTGAGTTTGACACCATTGACCTAGTGGGCTGTTGTAATAGTTCAGGTATGACATGATGAGAGTCTAAGTCAGTTTATGTCCATGGAGAGAAGGGGAATTATAGAAGAGAGTTTGTGAAGATAGAAATGACAGGATTTTGTAGTAGATTGGATTTGTGGTGAAAGTGAGAGGTAGGCTGAGAGCCTGTGTGACCAGAAGGATAGTGGTTTTGTAATAGGGAAGTTTGGAAGAAGTGAAGGAATGGGGGAGGGCAAAGATAATAAGTTCATTTTTGGACTTGTTGAGTTTGAAATATCTATGAGACACCTAGTTGGAGATAAGAGATTGGAGATCATGAAAGAGGTTAAGGCTGGGTAAATAGATCTGAGAATTATCTGTGTGGAGATAATTCAATACATAGTGGCTGATGAGATCCCTAAGAGACACAGAATAGAGGGAGAAGACAAGACCGAGTCCGAACCTGTGGGAAGTACTCATGATTTGTGGGCCTGACCAGGAAGAAGATCCAGTAAAAAAGACTGCGAAGGAATGGCCAGACAGGTAGTAGGGGAACTAGGAAACAATGTCATGAAAATTCAGAGGGGAGAGGGCATCAAGAAGTGGGGGATCAACAGTGTCAAAGACTACAGAGGGGTCAAGAAAAATGAGAATTGAGAAAACATCATTACATTTGGTAATTTTACTAATGGGAACCATCCCTGGAATCATATCTGAGAAAAACTGCCAATAACTCAGTTTCTTGACTTTTCAAAGTTCTTGTAATAACATCCTCATAATTCAGTATATTCCCTAGTCTGTATCTGGGTTGTCATAAGGAAGATGGGAGAGTAATGCAATAGTGACTTTCTTCTCTGTTTTTATAATCCCACATTATAACCATAATATGAGATCACTGGTAACTCTGAAGAGAGAAGTTTCTCACACTCTTTGGCTTTTCAAATCTCTTGAAGTATCCCAACCAACGTATGTACCCTAAGATAAAATTGTCTCCCTAAAATGAAAAAATTAACAGGTACTTGGAAGATAATGTGACTTAAGTTATGGGATAGGGAATTTATTCCTAAACATAAAAAACGAAAGCTAAATAATAAAGACTTACAATGTGCATTAATTGCATTTGGTAGCTTCACAAGATACAGTAACTTACAGCTATAGTCACAGTCTTCTGGAAGGCTAATATTTAAATTTCATCAGCTTATAAAGCAGTTTGACTGGACTACTAATTAGGTATTTACCATTCACCCGAACTCTGCACTGACCTTAAAAGCCCCCTATTAAAACGACCAGGCGTCAGCTAGGTCTCTTCTTATTGGTGGTCAAGCCCTGTAATGTGGAAGCTTAGCTGACTCCAAATGGCTCTAACTTTCTGGGACCAAAGGCCTCTGAAAGTTTTAGATTCACATGCTCTTCAAAGCCTTGGACACATCCATTTCTGTGCATTCATTCACCTAAGACCAGGAAAGAACAAACAAAAAATAAAGGCAAAGACATCCAGGGACACAGGTGAAAGCTTACCTTACTGGAGATGACTGGGTGGGAGCTAGGAACAACTGCCTTTTTCTCCATCCATTTCTTGGGAGACTGTTGGTAACAACCTTTATGTGCTTTGCAACTAAAAAGGAAGATGGAGGTAGAGGGTCAAATTGATCCCTTATGGACATCCATGAGTCATCAGCACTTCCTGCTCGGAAGCCAATCAAGAACTTTTCATCATCTCTTGATGTAAGCTCCTCAGACATGAATAGCACATACAGAGTCAGAAACTAGCCCCAAACTCCCACATGGTCTGCTGAAACCAGAAGGTATGTCACCAAATCCTTGCACACACACACGTACACACACATACACATAAGTTATAGAGATGAAAACTGTAGACAAAATGCAGATCTGTATTGGTAAGGGAGTTTCCTCACTTGGAAGTTCCCAATATAAATAAAATCACAGTTCCAGTCCCTATCTATATCCATATATATATATGTGTGTGTGTGTGTGTGTGTGTGTGTATTCTCACATGTATGTTTTATATCTATGCCTATTCATATATGCATGATTATATGTGTATGTATAATATATGTATATATATGCATTTTCTAATAATAATGTACTCCTAAAATGCCTGAACTATTGATAAGCTTGACTGATTAATGGATACATGTACCTACAACTCTTTTTTGGCAATATTACCAATGGGAGCCCCCACTGGGATCATATCTGAGAAAAACTGCCAATAACTCAGTTCCTTGACTTTTCAAAGTTCTTGTAAAAAACATCCTCATAATTCAATATATTCCCTAGTCTACATCTGGGTTGCCATAAGGAAGATGGGAAAGTAATGCAATGGTGACTTTCTTCTTTGTTTTATAATTCTGCATTATAACCATAATATGTGATATGATTGTCAAAGAAATTGTGAATGTGTGTGTGTGTAAATCAGGTGTATGATAATCCAGAGAGAGTACATACATTGTGAGAATGCAAATGTGCACACACATTAATAACTAGCATTTATATAGTGTTTTAAGGTTTACAAAGTACTTTATAAATATGCATTTTATTCTTGCAACAACCATGGGAGGTCCGTGCTATTAATTACACCCATTTTATAGATGAGGAAACTGAGACAAAAGTGAAGCTACTTGCCCAGGGTCACACAGCTAATAAATGTCTGAGGCTGGACACATACACACACACACACACACACACAACACATACATACATATCTGTATACTGACCTCTCTAGATTGCCACACAATTGATTTCCCAGTCACTTTTTAAAATGCCTGGAGAAATGAAAGACTTTGCCTTCTTTTTCTATGTTCTGGCATTCAAAGCACCGTATAATCTGTCCCTAATTTGTACGCCCAAGCTTATCTACCACTGCTCACTTCCTGTACCAGCAGGCCATTCTCATATTTCTCAACAGTGTCTGTTTATTACCCATCACTCCTGTATCTCTTTTCTCCTTCTTCCCATAAGGCTTTTCCTCAATGTTTCAGTCTCTCTCCAGAATAAACTCTCACAGTACTTTTATCTATACCAGAAATTTGTATTAAGTGATGTTATGTTTTAAATTATCTTCAATAACCTCTCTCCCTTCATATTCCATCTCTCTCACTCTGAGAACTTTAATTAAATCCGTGCTTCCCGATATGGCTTCTGGACAGGGTCTATCAATTAGCCATACTTTTGTTATCCTTGTCAATCCTTTGATTTTCCTGGCCACCACTGCCTTGTATGTGTTGTGTATTCCTATTAATCATTCAATCAATAAGCATTTATTAAGTGCCTATTATATGCCAGGCACTGCGCTATGAGCTAGAAATACAAAAAGAGACAAAAGACAGTCCCTACCCTCAAGGGGAATCCAATGGGGGAAACAACATGCAAACAAATATATGCAAGTAAGCTATATACAATATAAAAAAGAACAAATTAAAAGAGGGAAGGCATTAAGAGGGGTTCAGAAAGGCTTCCTGTAAAAAATAGGATTTTTCATTGGGACTTAAAGGAAGACAAGAAGTTATTAGGTGGAAATGAGGAGAGAGAGCATTCCAGGCATCCGAGGCCCCCAGAGAAAATGCTTCAATTAAAATGTAAGTTCTTTGAAGGCAGGGATTATCATAATTTTGGTATCCTCTGTGCTTAATAAATGCTTTTTGTTATTTCATTCATTCATTCATTCATTCAAGATGGTTTCTGTGTGTATGCGACTACATTGAAATGTCCTTGAAGGCTGGGATTATGTTCTAGTCTTTTTCTTATCCTTAATGGTAGGTACAGAGTAGCTATTCAATAAAGATCGGTTGAATTAGGGGTTTAGCAAATAAAAATATTGACATTCTGAATCCTCTTTTCATAGGATTTAACTCCCTTCTGAAGGAACGAAAAGTTTTAAGGTCCAGAATTAATTAAAGGAATTATTCTCTTGTCTAGACAGTGTATCCTATATTGATAGCTAGAAGTTAGTATTTCCTATCTGGTAGAGAATGAAAAGGTTCCCATGGCACCTGCATGAGAGTTTTAATCTATAGTTTTATTCGGTACATCATCCTATCTCTCAGGTTTTCCCTTGCCCCCAATTAGTGCACTCTGCTTCCTCAAGTTATAATTTATATACTTACCTGTTGCCATGTTGCTGTTTCCTCACCTTCCATTCCCCTCCCCCAGTAACATGTGCAACGACTGATCATGATCCCAGAGGACTGAGGATATATTTTACTACCCATCTCTTGACAGGAAAGTGATGGACTAAATATGTAGAATGAGAATACATTTTTGGACATGGTCTTTGTGGGAGTTTTTTGTTTTGCTTAACTAGCACTTTCTCTCTGTCTATATACACATATAGTATGTGTGTGTGTGTGTGTATATATATATATATACACATACACTATATATATTTATACACACATATGCTATATGTGTATATATACTATATACATATATAGTCTCTCTATATATGTATATGTATATATGTATATAGATGAATAGATGGATGGATGGGTGGATGGATAGATAGATGGCTAGATAGATTTTATTTTCCTGTGACGAAAGGAGGTGGTTGGGAGAGAAAGCAAATGCTTGTTTACTGAAAAAAAAAAGACAGGCTCTTTGAGAGCAGATTTCGCTTTTCATTTTTGCATCCTCAGTGCCTAGAAAAGTGCCTTCTACTCTGGGGTCACAGCACCTGTGATTCCTTGATATAGGGAATTCCTAGTGAGTGTCTTGCAGTCAGTATGTGAGTGGCACAGATGGTATTTGAACTTAGATCTAGATTTCTGTCCCTTGCCTTATATGGATTAGTTTTATTGGATTGAATTGGATTGTCAAGAAGCATTTATTAGGCACCTCTTGTGTACCAGACATAGTGCTAAGCACTAGGGATGCAAGAAAGGTCAGTTTCCATCCTTCCCCCATACACAGTCCCTATTCTCAAGAAGTTCAGAGTCTAATGGAGGAGACAGCATGCACACAAATACGTGTAAACAAGATCTATTCAGGATAATTGGAGACAGCTGTTTGGCACAGCGGATCATTGTTTAGAACTGGAGTAAGGGAGACCTGCGTTCAAATCCATCCCCAGATACTTCCTAGCTGGGTAACCCTGGGCAAGTCACTTAATCTCTGACTTCCTCAGTTTCCTCAGCTGTCAATAGGAGTAATAATAGCACCTACTTCCCAGGGTTGTTGTGAGGATTAAAGGATAACATATGTGTAAAGTGCTTAGCATGGCACTTGGAACATAGGAGGTTCTTATATTTCCTTCCTTCCTTCCTTCCTTCCTTCCTTCCTTCCTTCCTTCCTTCCTTCCTTCCTTCCTTCCTTCCTTCCTTCCTTCCTTCCAATTAGAGATAATCCACAGTGGAATGGTGCTATGTTAAAGAGGGTCAGGAAAAGCTTCTTATAGAAAATAGGATTTTATCAGGGACTAGAGGGAAGGGAGGGATGCCAGGAGACAGATATGAGGAAGGAGAGAATTCCAGGCACTGGGGACTGCTAGCAAAAATGCACAGATTGTACTTTTCAGCCACAATGGGCAGGAGGGAGAGGGGAATGGGAAATTGAAACAATGGCCAGAAGGAGAATCCATTGCTTGCAGCCCTGAGCAATTCTTCCTGATGGCCTAGCACGGAGGGATATGGCCTGACCTGCTTGCTTTGTCAGGCCTTGCCAGCTCCTGACCACACTGAATTCCAGTCATTCTCAGGCAGGTAAAGAAGCACCATTGTAAACAATGTCATAATGGAGCTCTTTAGACACTATCAGTGGAGGTTTCTTTTTCTGTTCTTTCAGAGACTTTCAGAAAAGAACATACTTTGTTATCTGGGACTGCATTTGCCTATCCTCCCACACAATAAAGCAAATGCCTACATGACAGATGGGACAAGCTGCAGTCCCTAAAAGTAAGCATGCTAGTCTTACTGAATACTAGTGGGAAAACAATGCTTTAAAAGCCAACATCAAGTGCACCTAACCCTTTACCCCGTGGAGGTTCTCCAGTTGGCAGAGCCATTTAGAACACTCCTGAGTAATTGTGAAATACAGCAGTAATGCATAAGGAAAACCAGATATAGACCCTAGGGATGATGCTTGCAAGAGAATAAGTATCATATTCATGTGCAAAATTCAGTAGAAACAAGTTAGAAGGATTCTGAGAATAGGCCTTGTCACCAGGTAGGCAATAACTCCAGTGAGAGGAGTGCATGGGGGTGGTCAGGGGGAACTAGCACCTCTGGTGTAAGGGCTTGCCAACCCCCCCCCTTTTTTTTGCAGGAGGGAAGGCTGGACAATGGGAGTTAAGTGACTTGCCCAAGGTCACACGGCTAGTGTTAAGTGTCTGAGGTTGGATTTGAACTCAGGTCTTCCTGACTCCAGGGCCAGTACTCTATTCACAGCTACTGTACCACCTAGCCGCCCCTGCCAAACCCTTTTCAAGGCTGCTCATTCACTGTAATCCACATCTCACTCTACTCTCACTTGTGGCTCCAAGAAACTATATGTGTAAAGTGGCCACAACCTGCTAAAACCTTCTCAGCAGACAAGCTAAACCAAGTTAAAGGTAACTGACAGGCCTCAAACCAGTCAGTGAATTAGGGGTATCTCTATCCCATGATACGAAGACTTCCTCCTGGCAAAATGGGTAGATGAGGACAATTTGTTCCAATAGCCACGAAGTTTCCTGAAGGAGGTGCTGTTGGAGCACTTAGAGCATGGTCAGACATCGAGGACGCCAAGGTCATTCACTGTATCCCAAGAAATCACCAGTTGTCCTAACCTTTGTCTTGTCACTGGACTTTGATGACTCTGGAGGAGAGAGTGAGGCTGATGACTTTGTGCAGCTCTGCCTCACTTAAATCCAATTCACACTCAAGTCATGACCCTGTGATGTCATTGGTTCTCAACTTGAACAACTCCCTTGAGAGATGAAGCCATATCCTCCTTCTTACACAATGAGAACCAGAGACCCTCTCTCCCTGAGTTTAAATGCCTTCTCTGAGTAACACTGTGTTACTCTGGGAAAGTCACTTAACCTCTAGGAAACACTAAAGCAGCCAGGGCCTTTTGATGCGAACAGTTGACCTAATCAAAAGATGTAAGAGGACTGCATAGAATTTGAAAAGATGGAGTTTGGGGAGGAAAAATAAATGGGTTCTGGATGATGGACAGGGTGGCCACATCTTTTTCTTTCTTTCTTTCTTTCTTTCTTTCTTTCTTTCTTTCTTTCTTTCTTTCTTTCTTTCTTTCTTTCTTTCTTTCTTTCTTTCTTTCTTTCTTTTTCTTTCTTCCTTCCTTCCTTCCTTCCTTCCTTCCTTCCTTCCTTCCTTCCTT
>NW_027187378.1:3330144-3335474 GCF_028583685.1 Petaurus breviceps papuanus
CTTTCTTTCTTTCTTTCTTTCTTTCTTTCTTTCTTTCTTTCTTTCTTTTTCCTTCCTTCCTTTCTTTCTCTCTTTCTCCCTTCCTTCCTTCCTTCCTTCCTTCCTTCCTTCCTTCCTTCCTTCCTTCCTCTCTTCCTTCCTTCCTCTCTTCCTTCCTTCCTTCCTTCCTTCCTTCCTTCCTTCCTTCCTTCTTTCTTCCTTTCTCTTTATTTCCCCTTCTTTCTTTGAATTGGCACCTTTTTTTCTCTAATTCTATATACAATACTCATCGAATTGTTTTCTATTCTTAATATAGCTTTATTCTAGCAAGCCAATTTCCAGGGAGAGAGAGCTTTCTCTTATAAAATCTCAAATTAATTCTAGCTGACAAAGATGAGAAAAGATGGAAATAGGCTTACTAATACACTGCTGATGGAACTGTGAATTGGTTTAACCATTTTGGAAAACAATTCAGAATGTGTGCAAGAAAAGTCACTAAACTGTTCATATTCTTTGACTTAGTAATCCCAAGAAAGTCAGGCAAAGAGTTCCCATATATGCAGAAACACAGTAGTGGTTTGTTTTTGTTTTTGAAGCAAAAACGGGAAGCAAAGTGGTGCTTTTCAGTTGGGGAATGGCAGAATCAGCTCTAGCATATGGATATAATGAAATATTATTGTGCTGGGAGAAGCTATGGATATGAGGAATTAAGAGATAGAAGCAGGAGAACAGATACAGTGGCTACAGTAATATACAAAAAGACCACACTGAAGGACATGCTGAATTTCTAATTCATTGTAAGGACTGGTGACCTTGATCCAGACAAACAGCAAATAACACACTTTTCCCTCCTGTCAGTAGAAACACAATGGGACAGTGGGTACACAATGTTGTATATGTTGTTAGATGCAGTCATTATGTTATCTGGTTTTACTTATTTTTTTGTTATAAGAGAGGATTCAAGCTCCAGGTGCAGGGACAGGGGAGGCAGTATACTGGAAAATGACTACTATGTAAAAAGAAATTCTGCTAATAAAACCTACAAGAAATATGTTAGCTCATATACAAATTAGTCTATTTTTAGGAAGCAGCAACCAGTTTTCCCGATGTCTCAGTGGTCCTCTGGATAAGTGAACAATCAAGATGTGCTATGGTGGGTAAAGGGCTTAGGGCTGGAGCTTGGAAGATCTAGGTTCAAATTCCATCTCTGACTATTACTGGCTGTGTGAGCCTGGGCATCTCTCTATGTCTGTCTTCTCATCTGTAAAATGAGGAGTTTGGATTAGGTGACTTCTGACATTCTTTTCAGTTCTAAATCTATGAACCTATAGCCTACAAAGCTGTTAGTCTAAATTCTGGAGTGTACAGAGGTAATGGCACATTTGAGCCATTTCCTGATCATTAACCTGTCATCCTGAGTAGTAAACATCCTATGGCGGAGCTTAAAGCACTATTTAAGAAACCGGTTTATCCTAATCAGTCTGATTTCCCCCTTGCTTGAGTCATTACTTGTTTGAGGTCACTTTGGGGAGCTTTGTTATCTCAGACAACTAAGGTAACCAGGTCATGTTTCTTCCTTTCATGTTTCTTCCTTTTTCTTTTCTTTTTATAAAAATTCCTAAAGGTGGTTAATGTCTGAGAATACCTTCTCTTCATTCTCCAACGCATTCCCGCTATCCAAGTATGGGGGAGCAATAAGGAGAAGAGGAGGGTCAGGGGGAAGAAGGATGCTGGGAATATCTCAGGCCAGTGACCAAGCTGTATCCTAGAGTGTGTATCTCAAGGAAGATGAGCTCAGATACACCTTAAGAGCTTCTGGCTCTTAATTTAGAGCACAAGGAATATGAAATAATATACTAATGCCCTGACAAAGCTAATATGGGTTACATAGGATAGTGGAAAGACCACTGACAAGGTAAATAAAAACCTCAGTTCAAAGTCTGTCTCTGATATTTACTAGTTTTGTGGTATTGGGGCAGTTATAGTCATGTGGCATCAGTTGTGTTTTTTTTCTTTTTTCCCCCTCATCTTTAAAGTATCTCTAGTATTTGGCTTATGGGAGCATTCTGAGGATGAGGAGAGGAAATTAATTTAAATTCATTTCATTAAGTTTTTAAAAATTTTTAATCTGGACTTGGTCCATCACATTTGTATGTGATGAGGAAAGCCCCTCTCCCAATAAAGATAACTAATCATCCTGCAGCTTATGGTCACAGAGAGTTGCCTCCGGCACTGAGCAGTTGACATGGCCAGTCTGTATTAGAAATAGGCTATTAACTTACATCTTGCTAACTGAAAGAACTATTGTTCAGTTGTTCCAGTCATGCCTGACTCTTCATGACCCTGTTTCAAATTTTCTTGGTAAAGATATTGGAATAATTTGCCAGTTCTTTTTCCAGCTCATGTTACAGATGAGGAAACTGAGGTAAAGAGGGTGAAGTGGCCAAGATCACACAGCTCTGTGTGATTAAGTGTCTGAGGTCACATTTGAACTCAGGATGATGATTCTTCCAGACTCCAGGCCTAGCATTTTGCCCATTGTACCACCCACCTGCCAGTCTATATATTTTTTATCGGTAAAGACCTCAATTATTTCTCAAACTTACTTATCTCAAATATAACCTAGAACCAAAAAGTAAACAAAAAAAAATCTTCCAGTCAAGTAAAATAAATTCCAGATAACCTGTGAGTTAAATTTTAGTCATTATTTGAGAGAACCTGAGAACCTGACTGCATGCCCAACTTGCTTTTCTTTTACATGATATTTTGATGAGTTTGCTCTTCAGTTTACCTCCATAACAGATTAAAAGCTGTTAATTAAAAGTGGGAAAAGGAACTACTAAGGTAGCTAAACAGATAACAGGGAGAAGTGTCATGAAACCGAGGGCTGATACAGAAAAACATGAAGAGAAGACACAATCTTGAAAAATCCTTTATTTAATCTACAGATAAACAGGCCTCCATATATCAGTGGGTCTCAATGATCTTGTACCATACTGAGGGGTTTCTTGTAATATACAGGGTATCCCCAAACTCTTAAGCTTCAATAACTACTTATTGAGTATTAAATGGTAGAACTGCACTAAGGCTTTTGGGACACCCTGAATTATAGTATATCACAATAGCTCATCATAATTATGACCATGAGTCTTCAAGAAAAGCAACAGCCTTTGAATTGATCTCCTCACATCAAATTTCTTCCTTCTCCAGTTCTTTATTCACACATCTGTTAAACTGATATTCCTCAAGTCCAGGAATGACCATTTCATTCCTTTCCTCAAGAAGCTTCAATGGACTCCTATGGCCTCCAGGATAAAATTCAGACTTCTCCATTTGGCATTCAACATAATCTAGCTTCTTCATAATCTTTCTATCCTTCATTATCTATCTCTAACCTGTCTTTATAGGTTGATTACATATTACGCCCCCTTACATACTCTTCACTTTGGCCAATCTGAGTTACTTGCTATTTCTCAGACCCAACATTCCATGTCTTTGCAGAGGCTGACCTTCATGTCTATGTAAAAGTGGGGTGACTGATTTACTCAACCCCAACCCACTTAAGTGTATAGGTCTTACAGTGCTGAGTCTGGAGTCAGAAGACCTGAGATCAAATCTGGCCCCAGATACTTACTAGCCATGTGACCCTGGGCAAGTCACTTAACTGTCTCAGTTTCCTCATGGGTAAAGTGGAGAAGGAAATGACAAATGTCTCTAGTATCTTTGCAGAAACAACAACAACAAACAAACAAATGGGGTCATAAAGAATTGGGACAAGACTGAAATGACTGAGCAATATCCCACTTAAAATAAATTATAAGATACCCAATCAATCAGTTCAGTCATAGGCCCTAGTCTTTAACTGGAATGAATGACCATAGCAAACTAAGACTAGTGGATAATATGAGAAAACTTGGCCATGCCCCAGGGATTGTCCATAAATTATCAAATGGAGCATGCATGGTAGTCCAGAGCACCCTTGAAAGAAGAGAGGTAATTAAGAGGGCCTTCTGTGTTGTAGACATCACAGCAAAAGATCTGGGCTTGAGGGAAGTCCCGAGAAAAGGTACCATCTTTCCCCTACTTTCCCTTTCAGTGCCTAATCTATACAATCTCTTTACCATGTGGACATCACAGGGGTTTTAGATTATCCTCTATGCCCAAAACAAGTTAATTATTATAATAGGATGTTTCACTAAGAGTACTCTCCCTCCTTGCCTCTGACTCTTGAGAACACCTAGCTTCCTTCAAAACTCATTTCCCTGGGGGTGGCTAGGTGGCACAGTGAATAGAGCTCCAGTCCTGGAGTCAGGAGGACCTGAGTTCAAATGTGACCTCATACACTTAACCCAAAACTAGCTGTGTGACCTCGGGCAAGTCACTTAACCTCAATTGCCCAGCTTTCCCCCCTCCAAAAAGCAAAAAAAACAAAAAAACAAAAATTCAGTTCACCTGAGTCTTGGTGTCACCTCCTATAAGCAGCCTTTCCTGATTCCACCAATTAGAACTCTGTACACCTTAACTGTCCCACAAAAAAAAACGTTTTGTACCTATATTGTATGCAAAATTTACTTATTTGTGTATTTGTTACTGCTCCCTCTCCTCCTTCATGTAAGCTCTTTGGTTATTAGAACTGTTTAGTTTTCATCTCTGTATCTCTAGTGTCAATGACAGTTGCTGACACACAGTAGGTGTTTAATAAATATTTGTTGAAGTGAACTGAATTGACTTATTCTGTTTAAGAACTCAGGGCATATATGTTGCATTTTAGGAAAATTTTCATTTAAAACAATAGCTAATATTCTTAGCTTCAAGGTTTACAAAGGATTTTAGATACATTGGCTCACTTGATCTTCACAGCAGCCCTGTGAGGTAAGTACAATTATTACCGTTGTTTTACAAGCGAGGAAACTGAGACAAGCAGAGGTTAAGTGTCACAGGGTCACATAACTAGCAAATGTTTGCAGCTGGATTTATACATATGTCTTCCTAATTCCAGGTCTAATACTCTATTCCTTGTGCTAACTGTGAAGAAAGAAAGAAAGAAAGAAAGAAAGAAAGAAAGAAAGAAAGAAAGAAAGAAAGAAAGAAAGAAAGAAAGAAAGAAAGAAAGAAAGAAAGAAAGAAAGAAAGAAAGAAAGAGAGAAAGAAAGAGAGAAAGAAAGAGAGAAAGAAAGAGAGAAAGAAAGAGAGAAAGAAAGAGAGAGAGAGAGAGAGAAAGAAAGAAAGAAAGAAAGAAAGAAAGAAGGGAAGGAAGGAAGAAAAAAGGAAGGAAAGGAAGGAAGGAAAGGAGGGAGAGAAAGGGAGAGACAGAGAGAGAGAGAGAGAGAGAGAGAGAGAGAGAGAGAGAG
>NW_027187378.1:3335574-3398135 GCF_028583685.1 Petaurus breviceps papuanus
AGAGAGAGAGAGAGAGAGAGAGAGAGAGGAAGGGAGGAAGTTTGTTGTTTAAAGAAGTAAACTCTCAAATTTCTAGAAATATGTTTTCCAGAACAACACATCTAAAGATAGTCATTCTACTATTATATTGCATATGACTACATTTTACTTAAGATTTTTCTAAAACCTTTATTTAGCAGGAAGAACAAAGACAAATAATTTTAATGACTCCTGATATTATGAACTTTTCACAAAACTAGAGTAATTGGTTTCTACATCTTCCTTCACCATCCCTATCTTTGGAGTCCTCAACAAGACAATTACAGGTGTGAAGCTAGCACTGAGCCTGGTCTCTCCAGGCTCTAATTAGGGCCCCAAACTTAGAAAGTAAGAGACAGGGAGATCAACAGAGAAGCCCAGTAAGAAACTAGATTAGAAGCATATCAAAAGTTCCATCTGCCATGTTTATAAGCAGGGTGAACTCTGGGATGGACACCTGGTTCATTTAGTCTTTACTGCTTTGTTATCTGAGGCAAAATCAAAAGTTGTTTTTCTCTTCCTCATTCAGTTCTCATAATTCAAATAGAGAATCATTCAAAAAGTAGGGGAAAGAGAAGCCTTACTTGAGGTATGTATAGTTTCTCAGTTAATTGGAGGCCATTTAGTTTAGGTCTGAGTAGCTTCTTTCCTCATCTGTAAAATGGGGATAATGATACTAACTGCTATCTTTGAGGGTTGTTTTGAGAGTAAGATAAGATAATTTGTGTAAAGCCCTTTGTAATCCTTC
Organism: Petaurus breviceps papuanus; assembly: GCF_028583685.1. Classification (NCBI taxonomy): domain Eukaryota; kingdom Metazoa; phylum Chordata; class Mammalia; order Diprotodontia; family Petauridae; genus Petaurus; species Petaurus breviceps. The sequence goes on from NW_027187378.1 coordinate 3,336,341, forward strand.
AAGTGTTACATAAATGCTAGTTATTGATATCATTATTAATTATTATAACTACCATCACCATGCTTATCATTATTAGTTATTAATATCACTGTTTATTATTAATATTAATACCACCACCAATAATATAACTAATAATTATTATGGCTATTATTTTGTTATTATAATCATTAATAGTTATTATCATTGTTTATTGTTATCACCATAATCATCATTTTTAGCTATTACTTATTCTGTTTTGTCATTAGTTACATAATTAGTAATATAATTAGTAATAATGGTAATGGCTATCACTATTATTTTGTTACTATTATCATTGTTAGTTTTTATTTTTCTCATTATTAGTTATTATTAGTTTCTCCTCCTCCTCCTTCTTTTTCTTTCTTCTTCTTTTCTTCTTCATTGTTATTGCTGTACCTTGCAGTAGTTACTTCCAGGCTCTCACACAGCCCCATACATCTGTTAAGGGAGTGAGTTAGGATTTGAAGACAAGTCCTTATTATTACTCCAAGTCTAACTACTATGACCTCTGTCCTCACTGCCACAAGTTGTCTTTCCTCTAGACAGACACCTCTCCAATTTCAGAGTACCTACTGAAGTAGCAAGCTGGTGCAGTGTATATATATTGTTGGAATCAGAAAGACCCAAGTTTCAACTCTGACTCCCTGATACTTGCTCTAGCCATGTGACCCTGGAGAAGTCATTTAACCACCCTCAGCCTCAGTTTTCTTATCTGTAAAATGGGGATAATAAAAGCATCTACCTTTTACTGGATAAAATGAGATAAATAATATTAAAAAACCCACTTATCACAGTGCCTTTAAACATAGTAGGCACTACATAAATGCTCATTCCCTTCTCCTCTACCCATAATTTTTGTAAAGCACTTCACAAACCTTAAAGTGCTCTATAAATACTATTATTAGACGCTATTTTTCTCTTTCTTAGGAACTTCTTCCCAGCTTTACTGCCATACTTGACTAGAAATTGCCATATTCTTTAAAACTTCATTAATTAGTATCTCCTTACCTGCAACATCAGAGGTGGGAAAGTAATCTTATATCCCAGAATGAGATTACTCCTCATCCTAAAACAACTGGCCCTTCTCCAGCCAGATCTTTAAATGGCCCTTTCTGTGGGACCCCTTGGGAGGAATGGAGTAAGGTAAAACCCTGGCATAACCATATTGTTGATTGACTGTCAAATCTTGATGGATCCTTGCTCTCCATGATCCCCTTCTTCCTCTTCCTGTGGTCTAGAGAGCATCCCACCCTGACTATTAGCTGTCCTGCCTTAAGGAAACTGAAGCTTACAGTCTAATGGGGGAAGAAGAACCATGCAAACAATTACAACTAACTCCTGATTAGTGTGAACAAATGTATGTAATCTAAGCTAGAGACAAGATAAGTCAGAGAGACAGAGGGAAGGCACTAGCTTTAAGGCTGATCAGAAAAGGTGCCCTGTAGAGGATGGGATTTTAGCTGGTACTTGAAGGAAGACAGGGAAATTTAAAAATGGAGATGAGGAGGGAGAGCATTCCAGGCATGGTGACAGAGCCAGGAAAAATGCCTGATTACATGGATTCATATGGAATTCTCATTTTCTGTCCATCATTATTGATGAAAATGTTCATGTTTGTTTACGATTGTCAAGTTCATAATAAAATATTCATTAAAATAAGTTTTTACCTGTAAATAAAACATATGACCCAACCCTAGAGGTTTTGGCAGTACTGTATAGCTGGACAGGCACTGTCCAGTGATCAGGAATTGGAAGATAATGGGCATGATTTTGGTTCTGAGGCTAATTGCCCGAATGACTTTAGGAAAGTCATTTCATTTCTGTCAGCCTCAGTTTCCTGATCTATAAAATGGGAAGGTTAAACCAGATGTTTTCTAGGGCTCCTTCAAGTTCTAATGGTCTATATTTCTCAGAGTAGACTTGGCTTTTGAAAGACATATTTTCTCCCTTGTTTTAAAAACAAAATGAAATTTGCTAAGGACAGTGAGAGCTTCCTTAGAGCTGGGGATGAGACTCTCTTAGATTTCAGCTTGGTGGACAGCATGATTACTATGCACATATCTGACCCTCTTCTACTTCCCTTGGGAAACTCCACGAGCTGTGGGTTATTAACTTCGGACCCATCTGGGAAAGAATTGAGGATGACCTTTCTCTCCATGTTTGGGGGGGCTCAGGGAAGAGAATCCCTAAGGGCACTGAAGACAACTGTAGTCCTACTTGCCCTGCCCCTATCACAGGAGAATGTTTGAGGCAAAATGAGGTAATGGGCTTTGAAAAGAAAGGGCTCTGTGTGTGCAACCCATTAATGTGATTAGTGGGTGAAGGCATTTGCAATGTAAATGAAGCAATCAAGAGTCCTTTTGATTGGCATTTATTTCTCCTTTTATAGAGATAATATATATTGCAAAATTATAACTCTTAATAATTTTGGTTATAAAATATGTGGAGCTTTAAGCTGCCTGGAAGAAAATACAGATAATTAATATTAATGGACATAGAAGTAAATATACAACAGGCATGAATAATATAGTTTTGATTTATATGGTGGTTATTTTAACTTGTTGGAAAATAATATCTGCCTTATTATTAGGGATATTGTAATAACAAGAGTATATTATGTGAGTCATATAAAAATAAGAAATTCCAGACAATTCCAAATCTTATCCATCCCTTCATTTAAATTCAAACAGGCAATAGCCACTGGACACTTCACACTCAAAGCAATGAGTCTAATTGAAGGTATATACTATCCAGTGATAATTCAAAAGAATAAAAAATGAATATGTCTGTCTCTAAAAAAGCCAGGCAAGTGAGAATGCATATATCATTATGATGAGCATATTTCTTATGTGTGCAGTATATGGAATGAAGAAGCTTGGAGCATAGTCAGCAAAAATATAGTTTTAATAAGCATATGTGTATGCATTGTTATGGAGAAACAAGCTCTACTTGGATAGAAAATTCACATCTCTTAGATTCTAACACTTGTGAAATCACGAAATGTTCCAGCACCTAGTTCTCGACCTCACACAAAACCAACCTTTCTTAAGTGCCTTCTCACTCTCCAAATAAGTTAGAATAGATAGACAAAATGGCACAGTGACATGGCCAAGGTCAGTTAGAATCTGGGTCTTTAACCATATTATTTGTATTTGTCTAGAACTTTATAATTTACAAAGAACTTTTATATTGCTTATTTCACCCCAACCAGGTGAGGCAGATAGGATGGCTGTTATTAACTATTCACATTTTATATAGAATACTGATAAGCTGGCGCCTCTCCAAAGGTGGGCAGCCAGGATGGGAAAGGAACTCCAAACTATGTTCTATGAAGATTGGCCTGAGGAACTAGGAGGGGGTTAGCCTGGAGAAAAGATGACTAAGGGGATCATCATAGCTGTCTCCAGATATTTGAAAGGTTGTCATATGGAAGAGGGATTAGATTTATTCTGCTTGGCTCCAGAGGACAGAACTGTGAATAATAGATGGAAGTTACAGGGCAGCAGATTTTGACTTAATATAAGCATAGCCCTCAGTACAATAGGCTTCTACTACACAGCAGTATTTCAGATCTTTAGGTGTCAAAGGATGCCAAGAATATAGAGCAGTAAAAGCTCCAGACTTTTCATAAAGTGGAAAGCTTGGATACAACTTTTCTCCTTTTCAATTAGTGGCCATTTGCTAAGGATTACAAAGCACTTTCCTGCCAGGTAAATTGTCTGAAGTATTATCATCTTCATTTTACTGATAAAGAAACCGAGGAAATGATACTTGCAGAGGATCAGAGCCAATAACTATCAGAGCTGGGATCTGAACCCCACAGCAGAATGTAACCTCCTCAAGGGAAGGAATTATTTCATTTTTATCTTTGAATCCCAGAAACTAGCACAGTGTCTGAAATGCAATATTGAGCATTCAATAAAATATTTATAGAAATGAATTTTCAGATCTCCATTTTACAGATAAGAAAAATGAGCATTGTCATCATTACATGACTTGCCCAGGGTCATAGAGCTATTGAATTAGAGAAATCAAGACAAGAGTCCAGGTCTTCATTTGGAATTATTTAAAAGGTCTCCTGAACTAAGGGAACATCACTACAATGAAGCAGAGTGTCCTCTGGCATACATAGCTTAAAAAAATCAATTGAGTGTCCATCTTAACTTTAATACAATAATCTATATGCTACTTAAGAATAATATAATATTGGGGCGGCCAGGTGGCTCAGCGAGTAAGAGCACCGGCTCCAGTGTCGGGATGACCTAGGGATCGAATCTGGGCTCAGACACTTGGCACCACACCCAGAAATAACTGGCTGTGTAACCTTGAGCAAGTTACTCAACCCCGATTGCTCATAAAAAAAGAATAATATAATATCTTTGAAATCATTGTGAAATGTATATGCCTATGTTCAACTTGGTCAGGTCAAACAGAAGCATAAGGTTAAAAGTGGAAAGACATCTAGACTGGAAACCTGAAGATCTAAATTCAAATGCAAATAATTATGTGATCTTATGTAAGTCATTTAACTTCATATTATTATAGATGAGGGATTCAGATTGAATGTTCTCAAAGTCACTTACAGCTGAAAAGCTCCATGATTGAGTGAAATCCAAGCCCTTTCTCTCCTATAGCTTCAAATACTCCCTCATTGCTAATCCCTTACCATCTGTCTCCAAATATGTTTGGATTTCTTCAAATCTTATATGGGGAGGAGAGGGGGGAGGAGTTAGTTCCTGACCAATTGTTTCCTTGCTCCTTCTCTTTCTATTCTCCCCCCCAGCCCACTCCCCACCTTGTGCCCCCACTTCAACTGATGAAATCACAGAAGGGACAGGTAGTAAAGTGTTTATGTGCCTAAAAAAAAGTGTAAAGATTGTTTACATCTTGTTACCCCTTTAGAAAATGTGAAAAGGTTCCCTTTGACATGATCAGAGAAAACATTGGCTGTCCAAGCACAGCTCATGTACCTGATTTTATTTTAAAGGACACACCCTTCAGTTATCAAAGACTTAGGTGCAGGAAACAGCTTCAAGGAACAAATCATCTGGCAGCACATAGGAGAGTTAACTATGAATTCAAGAGAAAACTAGCCCTGGTAGGGAGGAGGTGAGCTTTAGAGAATAGCTACGTTTCAGGAGTGATGCTTTATCTAGGGTGAAGCATGATGAGGAAACCACAAGAAGAGAAAAGAGAAAAGACACTGGGGTCCTGCAGTACAGGAGGTGTGTGGTGCCTTGGCCACATAGTTATTTACCTCATTCCTAATTTATGTCCTACTCTTCCCACTGATAGTGTGTATTTGTAGAAAAGTGAACCCTAGGTTTATGGGAGAAATATTTTTACCTATTATTCAGACTCTGCTGTCTTTAGTAAATTCCTTTGCTTCGAGCTAACTATGTCTATTAACTGACTATTAGAGGTAAGAATGCTAGTGGGGGTTCATGAGTTATAGTTTTATAAATACAGACTCTGCAGAGTATTGTTGAACTTAGAGTAGCCAATCTCCCCCTTCCTGGGGGTGGGAGAGAGGTAAAGAGTATGGGGGGAATCTGCAAACCTGAGAGTCAAAGTAGGGAGATAGTCCCACTTAAAATGGCCTCCCTTTGGCCCTTCTGTTCCATATAGACACCACCTCATTTCTCTTCTCTCCTTTATTGCTTAACCTCTTGATAAAGTTGTTTATACCGAATACCTCTCCTTTGATAGAAGGAAGGAAGCAAGTGTTTGTTTATATAGTACCTACTCTGTGTGAGGTGCTGTGCTAAGCACTTCTCAAATATTATTTCATTTGATTCTTATAACAGTCTTGTGAGGTAAGTGTTACTATTATTCCTATATTAGAGTTGAGAAAATTGAGATAGACAACAGTTAAGTGACTCACGGCCATGGCTGGTAAGTGTCTGAGGTTGGATTTATTGCATAGCTGCCCAGCACCCACTTTCTCCTCAGCCTCTCAGAATTAGTCTTTCAGGCTGCTCACCCCTACCATAATGGCACTTCCAGGTCCCCACTCACCAAACCCAGATTCCATTTTTTAGTCTTCATCCTCTTTGACTATTGTCCAGCTTTTGATATTGTTGTCTATCTATCTGGATATGCTCTCTCCAATCATCTTCCCTACCAGCCACACTCACCTAATCCCCTTTCAATCTCACTAATTTATCTTCCTATCTTCTTCACCAGCACCTCATTGTCTTCCTATGGCCTTTATCTGGGTGCTTTCCAAGATTTTGTCCCTTAATTCAACAAGCATTTAATGAGTGCTTAAGATGTGTCAGACACTGCCAGGCATTGGGGAGGTAAAGACAAAAAACAGTCCCTGTCCTCAAGGAACTTACCTTCTATTTTCTCTCCCTTGCTAGTCTCACTCTTGCTTAGGGTTTCATTTGCCACCTGTATAACTCTCAGGCATTCATCTTCAGCCCTGACCTCTCTTTTGGTCACAAAGCAGTAACTGGAGAAATGTTATCTCCTAATTAGAATGCAAACTCCTCAGAATAGTAATGATTTCATTCTTTTATTTATATTCCTTTTGCCTAGGAGGGTGACTGGCACGGAGTCCATCCATGCTTATTAAATGCTTGTTGATTGATTGATTGAACTCTAGGTGCCCCCAGAATACCTCCAAGTGATTGTGCTCCCTCATGCACTTCAAACTCACTATAATCCCAAATCAGCTCTTTCTGTTCTGCCCTATATCTTTTCCAGCCCCTAAGTTTTCCATTCCTGTCTTTACCTCATCTTCCATGTTGAGACTAGTGGCATCAGGGATACTTTTACTCTCATGTCCATTTGGCAAGTACTCAATTCCAGTTCTGAAACTTCTTTCAAATTTGTCCTCTCCACCCTCTTCTCACTGCCAACAACAGTGCCAGTCCAAGCCTCAGTTGGTCATTGTTTGGACCCTGATGACTCAGAATAAGTGTAAATAGTAATTGTTTCTGTTTTGACCAGAAACCCTGAGGTCTTCCCCGCCTAGACTGATTTTTTTTTTTTGACTAGGTAAAAGAAGCCGTCCTTTGCCTGGTTTTTTACTTAACTTTAATCACTAAATGAGTGTAGCCTCAGTCAAAATGAGACCTGGGAAAGACCTTAACTTTGAAAGACCAAGGTCTCCCACTGCATCCAAGGCTATTTCCAGTAGTCCTGATTTATATCTTGCCTCTGGAGCCAGATGGCTCAGGAGGAGACAGTGAGGCTGGTGACTTTGCATAGCAGGAGACAGTGAGGCTGGTGACTTTGCACAGCAGGAGACAGTGAGGCTGGTGACTTTGCACGGCCCTCCCTCACTTAAACTCATGGCATCACTTCCCTGATGTTAGAGTCCTCTTTGAGGAGGAAGGACAAACAACAACAACCTTAGTTGTCATATGTTAGACTGCTCATGGCCATCATAGACCTCTCCATTGTCCTTTGACTGAATCTCAACCTCTAGTATCAAGGTAATCTGTGTGTGTGTGTGTGTTGGAGGGCAGTTGGGGTTAAGTGACTTGCCCAAGGTCACATGGCTAGTTTGTTAAGTGTCTGAGGCCGAATTTGAACTCAGGTCCTCCTGACTCCAGTGCAGGTACTCTATTCACTGTGCCACCTAGCCGTCCCCTGTATCAAGGTAATCTTAAAAGAATGAGGTGTTCAGCACACACACACACACACACACACACACACACACACACACACACACACAAAATACAAAAACAAGAACAAAAAAAACCCCAGCTTCATGTGGTTGAAAGATCGATGGATTTGTAATCAGAGGGGTTGGGGTCAAGCCCCACCGTTCCCACTTACTATCAGAATGACACCAATCCTTAATCACTGAATGGGTGTAGCCTCAGTCAAATTGAGACTTGGAAAAGACCTTAACTTTAAAAGACCAAGGCCTCCCACTGCTTCCAGGCTCATCTCCAGTCACCCTATGTCTTGCCTCTGGTCTCAGATGGCTCAGGAGGAAGCAGTGAGGCTGGTGACTTTGCACAGCTCTTCCTCACTTAAAACAATTCACTTGTAAGTCATGGCATCACCTTCCTGAACGAGGACAAACAACAAGCTATCACCTTAATGCAGACCCTCATTACCATACCTGCCTTTTCTGTTACAATGGCCTCATTATAAGACCTTTTCACCTCATCTTTCTATCTTCTTTATTCCATCCATTTTAGCACAGTGAAATAATCCTTTTGCTCAAATGAGCAAAATGAGATAATGAACATAAAGTGCTTTGTAAATCTTAAAGTGCTATATAAAAGCTAACTATTGTTGTATCATTGGTTTGTCAAGTCACTCCAGTACTCAAAATCTTGGTGGCTCCTGATGGTTTACTGATTAAATTCAGAATTTTCTATTTGGAATTCAATGTTTCCAAAACCTCATGTCACTCCACCTTTCCAGGCTTCCCTCAAATTGCTCCCCATCAAACATCCTAGGGGGGACTCCAGCCAAGTTAAACAACACAGTAGGCATGAAATAAATATTTATTGAATGAATCCTCAGGTCTTCATTTTGCCAATAAATTAACTGAGGATTAGTCTCACTATGAGACTTGCCTAGGGTCACACAGCTATTAAGTCAGAGAAACCAGAACTGGAATCTAGGCTTTCAATTGTGGGGATTCAAAATATCCAAAATACTAAGGGAATGCCACTACACTGAATCAACATGTCCCTGGCATACATAGCTTATGGATATCAGTTGAAGTGGTCCTCTTAACCTTAATTCAAACCTTGATTCAATCATCTATGTGCTATTTAAAATAATTTGGTATATTTTTTAAATAATCATGACTATATTCAACTTGGTAAAGTCAAACAGAAGCATAAGGTGATGATGGAATTGTTCTGTTCATCACTATTTGTGTTCCCTGAAAAATATGCTGCCTCTATTGGACCCCTTTTCTCTAGTACATCTCTCCTCTATGGATGCCTTTAATGATGTCACTCAGGATTTTAGAATGTCACAACTCATGCTTATAAGCATGACATTTTCCAGTCGTACTTCAGTGAGTCTGCTCCTATGGTATGTGCTCTCTCATATTCTTTGAAAAAAACAGAAACTTCCAGGTTCCACAGCATAAGACAATGTCAAAAGCTGTAGTTAAATGCATTAAAAAAAAAACAAAACAAACCATAATCCCTAGAGTTTGCTTTGTCTAAATTTGTATAGCAGCCACATTGTAATTGTCACACTTAACTGCCCATCTTACTGTTAATTTGTGGCACTATGCAGTGAAGTGACCCATCTCCTTCAGACTCAATCACATTTTCTCTCTGAATCCCCCATTCAATCTGTGCCCCCTCTGACCTGAGCCTCTTGCCTGGAATTTGAGATTCTCTATTTCCATACTGTATGTGCTTCCCGCCTCAGATTTCATCACCTTCTTCCATCCTGCTTCATGGTTTCTAATTTCTTTTCCATCCTCAATTCACTGGCCCACACTTATCCCTTATTGCAAGTTGTCCTGCTCATTCATGACCCTTCCCCAATTTCACCAAGTTATTTTGAATTCAAATCCTTGGGCCCAACATCCTAATCCTTTAGGGAGGAACCCCAGGGTGGTTGAGTAAGTGATATGATGGGCTCTGGAGAGAATTGGTGTGGAGAGAGCAGAAAATGGTTTGTGTTTCATAGAGGCTGTGAGGTAAGGAAGGCAGATAAGGAGAGGAAAGGGGTGAAGGAAACCATCCCCTTCTCCTCTTCTGACCTCAGTGACCATTGTTCCCTTGTCTTCTTCTAATGGTGATACAGGCCAATGGAAAACCATGAAATATAAACCATGAGGCCAGTCTTTGGACCACAGGGAGAAGGAAGTGCTGCTTTACCCAGATGTGTGTTCCCAGGGCCAAGCCTTGCCTGCTTGGCCTGGTTAAGACTCTGACATAGGGAAACTGCTGATCAAGACATAAATCTTCCTTTGTTTCCTCCCTCACTTATTTTTATAAATGCAGAATACTCAGCCATCCTAAGCAAACCAACTCCAAATGTAGTCTTTGCCCTTGGTGCTAAGGCAGACTATAATATTATCAGCTGACATATCCAGTGGGGTTTGTGTAAATGTGGCTAAAAGCAAAAAAAGTAGCCAGAGACAAGCTACAGAAAGACAAGAAAAATATTTGTGTCAGTCTTAAAAGATGTACTTTAAAAAATGACCCCAAAACTGCAGAGATACTATTTAGCAAGAATCTAGAGTTAACGAGAAGTTTCTTTTGCAAAATAATTAGTCTTTGAGTCAGCTTTTAATCTCCCTCTAATGAGACCCCCTACAATCATTACTGATAGCATCAAATTAGAAATTGATCTATAATTAATAAGACCTATAATGCCAGTGCCTTGAAGATGAAAGAGGCCTTTGGGTAGTTGAAAAAAAGTTCAGGTAGAAGTTTTTAGTTGTCTAATTTGTTAACTATGCTAACAAACTCTTTGAAAATGATTCTGAAGTAGCAGAAAAGTGGGTGCTGCAGAGTGGGGGGTGTCCTTCAATGTCACTGAGGCAGAAGACAGGTTTCTCGAGAGCTCCACCTAAACCCTGAGGTGTACCCCAGGGCTGTTCTGAATTTTTAAATATCTTCCTTCTTGCCTTTGGCCTTAGGCCATTGGTGCATTGGGGCTACTTTGGGAAAAGTGGCAGTATCCTGGGTCGAATGAATTTGGTTAACTTGGCCACATCTAAGTTCCTTCCGAAGAAACCCAAAAGTCAAGTCATTCCCCTCCACCTTGCCCCTCTTCTAGCCCTCAGCTATATGGGAACTCAAGGGACTTCTTTACCCTGTAGCTCTTTGTTTGGAGGGGAGGAGAGGAATATTTGCTGATTGATTAAAATCTAATTTTCTGTTCTATAGTTTATGCAGCAAGAGAGGAGAAAAACACCATGTAGACTTATTATTCCAAAAATGAAGATGACTCCTGTATTATTATGAGACTCATGTATCAATTTGTTTTAAATCGAATCAGTGGAATAAACATGGAAATAAGCCCTGTGAATTAATTTATTTTATGAAATATAAATGAAAGCTTGCAGTGTTTTGTTTTAAAACTTTCTAGATTCTGACTGGACCAACATGCTATTAAAGACAAAAAATAAATAAATAAAAATAAAAAATGCTTCAGGCTTCATGGTCCATCTGTAGCAATTTTGCAATGTCTGGAAATAGAGTTAGTTAGATCAGTGATGGCTGCTGTGGGTTTTGGGACACCCCAGTGGGTTGCCAATTAATCTCAAAGGGGGTGGTGAAATACTCCCAAAAAAGAAGAAAAATTCTTCAGACCTAAATTAATATTAATTTGCTTTTTCAGTTTTTTTTTTTTGTAGTTATCATTTTTCAGAGGAGGGGAAAGAAATTTATATGCCATCAAACAAACAACTGACAGGGGTAACAAAACTGTTTAAAGGCTGGGAATCAGTAACTTAGGAGTGGGTTTGCCATGTGCCCTGATTCAGTTGTGCGCATTCAGGGTGTGAAGGGCGGCAGCTGGGGTGCAAAGAACCAAGGGGGTGAGCCAACATATTATGATTAAAGCTGGTTCTCTCTCTGGAGAGTAATTATCTGGTTCATTGGCTCTAATGGAAAGGTGGGGTTGCTTTGTCCCCTTTACTTGCAGCTGAGTTCCTATTTATTCACAGCAGTTGAAATGCCTGCATCTCTAGCCAGGAACTATCCAGTTAAAGGGAAGGTTGAAGGCAGGAGATGGGGAGTTGGTGCATGGAAACTGAGTTTCTCAAAATTGTGTTTATAAAATTTCTGCAAGATCAAGTAATTTTAAATTGTACTTTATGGTCATATTCATTAAAAGGTGAATTATTTTGAAAAGTAAGGATTCACAAAATGTTAAGATTAAAAGGACTTTAGAGAAAGATAGCCTCTTTTAGTCCCCTCATTTTACCAAGAGGCAATATGTATGGCCTAGGGAAAAGTGAATGGGATTGTAGCCAGGAGGGACTCCAACTTGAATTCTGTCATTTTCTAGTTGTATAAATATGGGCAAATCTCACTAGGCCTCAGCTTAGTCATCTGTAAAATGGAGAGAATAATGCTTTTAGGATTTTTACTTAGTGTTGTCATGAGAATCAGTGAATCTTGGGATGGAAAGAACCTTAGTAGCCATTTAGACCAAAACTAATGAACTAAGAATCCATTGTATAGCACACTTGACAAGTGATCAATTATCCAGCCTTCACTTGAAGACCACCCCATAAGGGAGACTTCATTATTTAATGAAGCAACTTGTTACATATTTGTAAACTTTGATGTCGATGGCCAGTCTCTGACCCGGTCCATACATGGGAAGATGATGGTTCAGGATTTCTCCTAAGCCAGTTCCCTGTGAAGGCTATATTATGTCTTGAGATTGGATCACCATTTCTTCCTGACTTGCAGGAGTTTAGGACGTAATAACCCAGCAGTGACCCAGACTTAGATGCATGCAAGGGAACAAGGACATTAAAACATATGGATTTACGTAAATCAACAAGGACATAAAAACATACAGATATGCTAAATATACAAGAACAGTAAATATTTTTGCATGTATTCTTATGAGATAATTGCTTTGCATTCATTATATAAACCCTGCCTTCTGATCAATAAATCGGAAACTGCTATGACAGATTCTCATCTGGCTTGTGTCCACCATACCACACTTCTCAGTTCGGCCTGTGCCCATTTTGATGCAGGTATCACTTTGATATGAAGTTTTTCCTTTCATCATGCCCAGATCTGTCCCTTTGCAATTTCTACTTGTTACCCTTTTGGGGACAGGACAAATTGAATGCCTTTCCATAGGATAACCCTTTAAATGCTTGAAGATGGCTATCATTTCCTCTCCCCACCCCAGAAATCTTCTGTTCTCCAGGATTAACACATACATACAGTTCCTCCAAACAATTTTTAGGTCCTCAGGGACCTTTTGGCATCAAATATTGGTTGACAGCAGAATTCATTTAAGGATTGCTACCGTGTTTCCCCGATAATAAGACACTGTCTTATTATTTTTTTTGGACAGAAAAACACCAGAGGGCTTATTTTCAGGGGAGGGCTTATTTTAATGAACATTGACAGCAATTTTAATAAACAGGAAAATGTGAACAAAAAAATGTACCTTTATTCAATAAGCAAATCACTGGGGAAGAACAGGATGACGCGCTCACTGCTGCAGCTCTGATTGGATGCAGCTCGGAGCGCGGCGGGGGAGGAGGGGAGACGGTGCATACAGAGGGTACCGTAATGTAGCGTGTAGCGCAGGGGATCACCTTCACTACAGTAGCAATCTCAATAGGGCTTATTTTCGGGGGAGGGCTTATTTTAGAGGAATTTTACACAGTAAGGGGAGGGCTTATTTTTGGGATAGGTCTTATTATCGGGGAAACACGGTATGTGGAGGGAAGCAGTGTGAGGCTAGGAAGGGGTATAGAGGTAGGCCAAAGGCATCAGCAGTGGGGACCAGAGACCCTGGATGTCTTGAAGAGGAGGTCGTGGGAAGACAACGTGGACCAGCCCTTGATGACCTGAGAAAGGGAATAGGGCCATGCCAGTAGAAAAGAAAAGGTTCCCATTTTGGTGCTCTTAGTCAAGCCTTCCATTATATGTTCCTTCTTCACCCCCACTCCCCAAATTGATGCAAATAAACAAGACAACACCATCAAAAAAAACCCCAAAACTTCTTTGAATATCTATTTTCATTGGACCTGCAGAAAAGGCTTGTTGCCTATATTGGGAAGGAAAGGCAGCTTATTCTAGATCATCAAGGGAAGCTGCAGTGGGGTTAACATTTTACAGAGGGAGGAAGTATTAGTTAGGCAGTGATATGGTCCTTCCCTATAAATGTTGAATGATTAGATGACAACACATTTCACCAAATTAATGAATTGTGTTTTATTACACAACACATTGTTAATAAATAATGGTTAATGGATTTGTCTCACTTCACTCCATTAATATTTTTCATTATGTCTGCTCAGAAAAATTAATTGTTACTCAGGAGCAAAACAGAGGGAGAGAGAGACACAGAGAGAGAGAGAGAGACAGAGAGAGACAGAGAGACAGAGAGAGAGACAGAGAGAGACAGAGAGAGACAGAGACAGAGAGAGGCAGAGAGAGAGACAGTGAAGGAAAAAGGGGGAGAGGAGAGAAGAAGAAAAGAGAGGAAAAGCTCGATAACAACAAACACACATATATCTATGTATTGGTGTGTGTATATGTGTGTATATCTATACCTATCTATCTTTCTGTCAGTCTATCTATCTATCTAGAATTCTTAACCTTTTTTGTGTTATGAACCTCTTCACAGTCTGGTGAAACATATTGATCCCTTCTCAGAAAAAAAAATTTTTAAAGTTAGATAGGTGGGAAAGTAGATAGCACGCTGGACCTGGAGTCAGGAAATCCTGGTGTCTCAGATACTAGCTGTGTGACCACGGCCAAGTTCTTTAATCTCTCTGCCTCAGTTTCCTCATCTGTGAAATGTGGATGATTATACCACCTACCTTGCAGGTTGTCATGAAGATAAAACGAGATCTTTCCAAAGAGCACTGCCACTTTAAAGCACTACATAAACGCTAGCTATTATAATGAAGTGCGTAAAATAAAATGCACAGGGTTATGATGGAAATGAGTTATGTTCAAATATAATTATATACATACACATATACAATTACATAATGAATAGATATAGATATAGATAAAGAAAAGAAGTTCACGGACCCCAGGCTAAGAGTCCATATGTATTGCTTTAAGGCGTGTAAAACGTTGTACCCGTACTATCTCTTTTGATTCTCACAATAATCCGGTGACGTAGGTACTTTTATTATCCCCATTTCTTCAGATGAAGAAATTGAGACCCAGAGACGTTAATGAATTGCCCAGGGTCACACAGATAGTAAGTTTCTGAGGAGGGATTTGAACACAAGTCTTGTTGACTCCTGGTCTAATATATCATGAACTGATCTAAACTGTCTCTCCAAACAAGATAAATCAAACAAACAAACCAAAAAAACCCTCTCTAAAAATATCAACTCAAAACCTATGGTGCCAGGATGAAAGTGGATGCACTTCCTCTGCTTGCAGTAGAAGAGTGAGTTAGTGGCCTACTTGCTGAAGGACACAGGAGTCCTGACTTGACTTTTCTTTGTCCAGATCCCCTGAGTGGAGCCACCTTTGTGAGCTCCTGAAATCAATGCTGTTGAGGCTTAGTCAGGTATTGACAATTTTTTTTGGTTTAATATGGAAATCTACCAAGAACGAGGTCACACAAATTCCTAGTTCTGACATGAGAAGAAATTGGATTAGGAAATAGCTAAAGAAGAGATATTCATGAAGCTCCTGCTTTTTGGGAGGCACAAAGAAGGACATGGCTCCGTGTATCTGTTACTGTCAGTGGCTACAGATATTGTGAGGCAAACAGTAATAGCACAGTGGTAATTCAGGGAAAATAGGCTGAGTGACTTATTGCATGTTGGTTTTGAGCCTGCAAATCTGTTTTCTAAAGTACAGCAAGGATAAAGCCACAGACAAAATGGCTGGTTTTCTGCCTCTGCCAGAGCCCTCTTATTCAGGGCAAGGAGGGGCAAGTGAAGCTGAGAGGGGAGGGCCACTGTCTCTGCATATATTTCAGCAACCAGTTTTATATTTATTAGGTTTCCACTTTTACCTCAAATTAGTGTAGAATATTCATTAACATATTCAGACATCAAATTGATTATGTATCTCTATTGCTTCTCTGAAGAATATGTATATATTATATATAAATTATGTATATATTATATATATGTAT
This sequence comes from Petaurus breviceps papuanus, assembly GCF_028583685.1. Taxonomy (NCBI): domain Eukaryota; kingdom Metazoa; phylum Chordata; class Mammalia; order Diprotodontia; family Petauridae; genus Petaurus; species Petaurus breviceps. Next base: position 3,352,121 of record NW_027187378.1, read on the forward strand.
ATAAATTGACTATTATATAGCCAATTAAAACCACTGCCTTTTTGAGGAGAAAGGCAATTCACAGAGACCTTTAATAGTGCTGTTTTCTTTGGTTGGGAAGACAGCAATTAACAGGTTTCTAATGGAACAAAGACTTCCCATGATAAGCACAACAGGATAATAGGAAGGTATCCTCCATTTCATTTCCAAACTTGATGTGTGAGAGGTGTGTGTGTGTGTGTGTGTGTGTGTGTGTGTTTTCAAAGACTTGCCCTGATGTTTTACAGTGGGAAGAGATTTGACATCATAGCATGTAGACTCAAATCTCACCTCTACCAATTACTGCCTAGGTGACCTTGAACAGGTTACTTAATTTTCTGAACCTCAGTTTCCTCATCTGTAAAATGATGACCTCTGGGGTCCTTTCTATCTCTATCTCTATGATTGCTGCTAGCCTTGTCAGTCCCTTGCTTCTACCAACTAGTCCTTTCTCTGCTGTTAAGCATGGTAAATTAATTTTGCATGCATTATTAGAATGCTCCAAAAACATAAATTTAAAAATCCCAGCCCTTTCTAAGGGAGCCCTTTTCCCCTTTTCATCAGAAAGCAATGGTGGGTAAGATATTTTACAGGAAGTGTTTAATTACTTCTTGGGAATTCAGTTGTATCCAGTTGGGAAATTAGTATGATTGTGTGCATGTTTTTAAAAAGTGGGTTTCCATTTTCTGGTGCTTATGAATGGCACTCTCCTATCTCCCCCAAACCTCTTACCTCTTCCCCCTAATCCCCTCCTCATCCATAGAACATTTGGAGTGTCGAAAAATAAAGAAAAATGTTGTTTGGGCGTCTGTGGAATTTTCTACAGGAAGAGAACTAGGGAAATTAGGTTTACAAGTTAAAGGTATTGTATCCAAGGTCATAGAAACAGAGCTGGAAAATAGAACACAGGGCTCCCAGTGGCTAATCCTCAGCTCTACCCACATGTAGGAGGAGTTGATAATATAGTCAACTACCTAAGGAACACACAGAATTGGCAAAAAGTCTTTCTGGAAAGGAAATGAGAGCATCTTTCTCTATTAAAATTTGATGTGGGCTTTGCCTTAGACTGCCTTCCAAACATTATTTCCCAGTATTCTTTAACATTTAACCTCCCCTCTACCCTATGGAGAGATCAGATAATACGCACTCAAGCTCAACCCAACCAAAATAAAACTCAGTATCTGATTCCCTCAAAATGGCTCCCCTAGACTAGAAATCTCCATGTCATCTTCAATATTTTCCTTGGTTTCATATTTCATCAGGTGCCAAGTCCTGACACTTTTTTCCTTCAAAATGTGTTCCGACCGTCCCCTCCTCTCCCATTTCTATTGCTGCCACCTTGGTCTAGATCTGAATTATTATAACAACATTCTGTTGGTATACCTTTGACCTCATAGGTATGTTGGTAAATTTTTAACCATCAGATCTGGGGGGTGACAGGATATTCATGACACACTTTTAAGTTTAATCTGCATTATTAACAATTTTCCATCACTTTTTTAAGTATAGACAATCAACAAAACAATAAACCAGTCTCCAAGTTTGCTGATTCCAAGGAGTGAATGCTCACTCTTGAAATTTAACAAGAGACTGGAGAACCAGTCTGAATTAGCTCCAGCACCCCTCTGCTGGACCTTCTCACCAATATACTTACTAATGACTATAAGAAGATTAATCTTCTACCCACCTTCAGTTCTAATCTATGAATAATACCATCTTCCTAATGTTAATTCATATACACTGGCTCCCTGACACTGCTTTTTTAATTCCAAATTCTTCTGCCTGGCTTTCTGGATCCTTCATATTCTGTTCCCTTGTCTATATCTCTAAGCATTTTTTTAATTCATGAAAGGAGCTCTGAGTGTGGAAATTTTCTGCACTGCAGATTGACATGTTAGAGTCCTAGAAAGTAGGCTGGGGTACCAAGATGGTAGGTAAATTGTCCATGGCTACAGAGTTTTTAGATGTCTGGGGTAATATTTTGACCTAAGTCTTCCAACTCCAAGGTCAGCCTTCTCTCCTCTCTCAAAACTCATTTCTAACATGATTTCCTATTATTCTCTAGTATTTATGTCTTCTCTGGACAGATAGGTCTTCTCATCAGCCTCTCCATGTGCTATGATAATTCCTACTTCCAGACCTCTGTGCATGCTTTTTCTGTTTGCCTATAATGCTCTCTTCTCTGTTCACTGCTTGTCTAGATCCTATCCAATTTTCAAGGCCCAGCCCAAGGGTCACCCACTATAGAAAAATCAAAAAGACTTTGGTGACTACTCAAATCTATGGTCACCTTTCTCTTGAACTCTTACTAAATTTAGATATGGGGTTGTTGGGGTTTGTTTTTTTGTTGTTTGCTTGGGATTTTTTTTTTGCTTTTTTTTTATTTGGAGGGGGAAATTGGGATTAAGTGATTTGTCCAAGGTCACGCTGCTAGTAAGTGTTAAGTGTCTGAGGCTGTATTTCAACTCAGGTCCTCCTGACTCTAGGGCCAGTGCTCTGTTCACTGTGCTACCTAGCCGACCCAGGGATTTTTTTTTAAGATGTGAACATAGCACTGAGTGTGGAATCAGGAAAACTTACCTTCTGGTCTCAGACACATAGTAGCTTATGTGACCCTGGGCAAGTCACTTAACCCTGTTTGCCTCAGTTTCCTCATCTGTAATTTGAGTTGGAGAAGGAAATGGCAAATCACTTCAATATCTTCACAAGAAAACCTCAAATGGGGTCAAGAAGAGTCAGACACCACTGAAACAAATGAACAGCAACAACAAAATTATTTCAACACATAGGGAGTGCCTGGTGAGGGACGCTGTATATTAATGGAGATTGGCATCTGCTGTGCAAGTTATTACTATGTTAGAGAGTCGTCTAGAGCAGCGAAAAGTTAAGTGACTTTCCTGGGGTTCACACAATCACCAAGTGTCAGAAGTAAGATGGAACTCAGTTCTCCCTAACCCTGAGATCAACTTTCTATTCAATACTTCTTGCTGCCTCTCTGCAGTTAGTTATTATCTTATATTTTATCCCTTGTTTTACACTTTGCCCTTGTATTATACACTCCTTGAAGAGAGGAACAATGATGCAAACTGTTTTCATGGCCTTCAATACGTCTAAGCTGGGCATATAGGAGGCAATCAGTAAATTGATTATTAGGTGCTTAAATCTGTACTCCTTGAGAATACACGTACAATTCAGAGCTTCATAGTTCCTCACTTTTTCCTACTCCCCCCCCATTTTTGTCCTACTTTTTCCTTCCAAAAAAGGAAATTTTCCCCCTTATTTGTTGAATGGCAAGATGTATTGCATATTTACTGGTTCACTTGCTAGAGGTGAGTGTCAGAAAAACCAAGACGAGAAGGAAATTACAAGAATGTGGGACAATTACTTGGTCTACAAGTGGGCTTTCACAATATATTCTGTATATATGTGAATTGAGTGGATGAAATCAAGTGTCATGGAATTCAGAGGAAGCCCCCAGAGATGGCCAGTGGGCTCTGCTATGCTTCCAAACTCCTCAGAGAGGTCTGACAATAGTTATGACCTCTCCTTTTCATTTCATGCTTTAGGGACTCCTCATTCTCTCCATCCACTTCAGAGTATCTGCTCCTGACCTTTCTCTCTCTAGATATTCTTCCTAATGTAAAAAATTCTTTTTCCAGCTAACCCAGTGCTTGGGTAGGTTTTTTGTTTTTCTTTTGGACAATTCTTCTACTATACTCCTCATCAAAAAATGATTGTGATTTTATATGTATATAACTTATGTGTATGTATGTGCATATATATGTCTGTTATATACGTGCATATGCATATATAATGTATATGTGTGTTTATCCTTTACATACATTCATAATACATATACAAATATGCATAATAATATTCTTGTAGAATATACTCCACAAAGACAGCATGCCAAACTTGATACCAACTGCAAATAATATCTCCTAGTATTCATGTACAGAAAAACAGTAGGCTTTTACTCACATTAAAACGGGGCCTATTTTCTCAGAAAGCTTTTCTAATACTATCTTTCCTACTGTGCTGACCCAAGAGAAAAAAGGATCAGCCTCAAAATCTTGGTCACCATCTGGTGGATTATTAGTTTTTAGAGACTGATGACAATGGAAAGGACCTTGACAGAGGACCTTAGTCCTCTCTGCTTCTGTGTCTGACCACACCTAAACTACCATAGCAAAATGAGTCATTTCTATTTGTTTTTAGTGCTTGGAAATATTTTGATAATTCTATTGGGGCTATGATTTCTTTTCTTTGGTGCACGTCCCCTTGACTCTTGAAAGACTTCAAGGGGAGGAAGGGTTCAATATGAGAGTGATATTTCATGCTATATATATTTTGAGAAAGCTTTCTGATAACCCCCAGTGCCGCAGTAGTATTGCTTGAATATTCAGGGAAGGGAAATGGGAGAAGCTTATCTCTCCTCTATATTAGAAATAGGTACAGGGAATTATCTTACTGAGTCTGTGAGGGAGAATCAGGGTCACTATGGCATTTTCATTATGGAGCAAATGCTTCTGGTCTTACATTCTAGGGGTCTATATGATGGTACAGGGGGCAGCTAGGTGGCACAATGGAAAGAGTGCTGGGCCTGGAGTCAAAAAGACTCTTTTTCATGAGTTCAAATCTGGTCTCAGACACTTACTAACTGTGTGACCCTGCGCAAATCACTTAACCCTGCTTGCCTCAGTTTCCTCATCTATAAAATGAGCTAAGGAAGAAAATGTCAAACCACTACAGTTTCTCTGCCAAGAAAAGCACAAATGAGGTCACCAAGAGTGAGGCAAGACTGAAAATTGGCTACACAACAATAACAAATACAATGGGACACAGGTGAGAAGTTTTCTTAATGAAGTCATGGTGATCCTAACAGCATTAACCTACTGGAGCAGAGTCCAAAGTACATTTGCAATAGACTGGATTCCACACAACAGCAGTTAGTCTAATAGCAAACTATCTTACCAGAAAATATTTATTGAAAGAAAAATTCTCACTTTTAAGTTTCCTACTTAGGACCCCTTGTGAAAGCAGGGCTGTAGGCTTCCTTATGTCCACAGTCACAGTGATTTTGAAATTATCTTTACTTTGATGAGGTAATGGTACTTATGAAACCTCTGCTTCATGATATCTCTGGTTTCTTTCAAGAGTGACCTCATGGGGCAGCTAGGTGGCACAGTCCTGGAGTCAGGAGGAACTGAGTTCAAATCTAGCCTCAGACCTTTAACATTTACTAGCTGTGTGACCTTGTGCAAGTCACTTAACTCCAACTATCTTGCTTTCCCCCCTCCAAAAGGCAAAAAAACCCAAAAACAAATAAACAAAAAGAGTGACCTTAAATTCCGTCTTTTGAAAGAGGCCATCCCAGACTCCCCAACATCTTGAGTGTGAAAGTGACTTCTGAGATAATCTCACTATCAGAAAATTATTTCTAACTTTTGTCACCAATCGGTAAGTACCCCTGTTATGTACAAATGAGATAACACACATAAAGTACTTTGTAAAACTTAAAGTACTTCATAAATGTTCATTGTCATGATCAAGGTCATAACCTTCATTAGCATCACTGTTATTGAGGACAGAGATTATTTTCGTGTTTTCACCTTTCTTTGTATCTTCAGAGCCTAGCACAATTACTGGCACATAGTAAATACTTAAGAAATATTTGTTGATTATTTATATTAATATATTAGTTAATATATATTAATTATACTCTTTTGACCTTTGGGAATATAGAAGCACTGAGATGTGATCTGACGTCACAGTCATCTGGAGAATGCTTTTCATATGCACTAAGCTATATTCCCTTAGACATAGTGATATTGCTACTAGGCCTTTATGCCAAAGAAATAAAAAGAATGAGAAAGGGACCCATGTGTAAAAATAGATATAGATAGACAAATAGAAATATGTGTGTGTGTATGCATGCTAGATTGTTTTGTGGTGGCAAAGAATTCCACAAAAGGTGATTCCTCTCTATTGGGCAATGTCTGCACGAATTAGGATATATGACTATAATGGAATGTAAGTATGTACTAAAAATGGTGAAAGGGATGAGTTCAGAGAAACCTGAGAAAATCTGTATGAATTGACACAGAGGGAAATAAGTAGAACCAAAAGAATACTTTATATAAGCAGCATTGTAAAAACACACAACTTTGACAGACTTAAGAAAGCCCAGTATGGGTGACTCCATTTTAGTAGATCTGGGCATGTGCCAAACCCCATCATAGAGAGGATTCCATAGCACTGAGGATGAAACTTGTTACCTACCTTCTGAGATAAACATTTTTGGATATGGACTATGTGGAAATTTGGTTTTTTTGGACTATGATTGTTAACAAGTTTTCTTTTTATCCTGATTTTCACTTAGATGTGGGAGGGAGAGAAGATAAATACTTTTTAATTGAAAAATTAAATTAAAGTTTTACAAAATTTTAAAACTCAGATACTTCTGCTTACCTCTCCTTCCTGCCCCATTCCACCACCATGTCCTCTCTTCTCTCTGTGTCCCTGGATAAAATAGTGCAAGTCAGAAGGGAAGGTCACCCCTTGGACAGCAGGATTCTGATCTTTGCTAAAGACATTGCCTGGTAGTTGAGAGCCCTAGGGAAAAACAAGAACCCATTTAGACATGTATTACAAGGACATTTCACAAGACAAAGACAACAGAGACTAAGCATTCTCTGACTAATGGCACATGGTCAATAGACTGTACCAGCTCGTAAGAAAAATTGTCTATCTTTTAATATAAGTCCTACAAGGGCACCTTGCTATGTGACCTAGTATGGTGTTCTAAATACTGAAAGTACTCAGGGGCTAACTCCTACCCAATTTCAATGAAAGAAGCAGTATGAATGCATAGAAAGGCCAAATTATCCATGATGAATTATCCATGTTAATTAGAAGCCTCCTGTCCTTCACTTATCATGAATTTCTCTATTATTGGTAATTCAAAGCCCTTTTACTAAATAGGCCAGTCCAATAATACGCATTTCTTTTTTTACTTATTCATACATCAATAATGGGAGCATTTATGCATTCTAAATAAGGAGCAAAATTACTAAACCTGTAGCATTAAAGGATGAAATGTCGCACCCTTGAAAAGATGCATTGTGTTTGTAGACAGGTGATAGAAAGAGAAGGTGGAGGTGAGGTGTGGAGGGAGGAGGTAGGAATCATCAGGACTTCAACTCTCCCAGCATGCTCCAACCAAGTGCAGACTTTAGAAAGAAAGGGTGCTTAGGTTTTCTTTGCTCACCTAGAAGAATAACTGCTTCTCTGCCAGATCTCTCTTATGAAAGAGTAGAGAACAAGGTAATGCCATGGTGGGATTTCTATAGCAGTTAAAGCCAGACTTTCCTGGCAGAGGGGAGATACTCTGTTCTCACACCCCTCCCCAAAACCTTCCCCTGCCCCTAAACCCCTTCCTTCCCCCACCCCCATGAAATGACTTTGCATCGGTTTCTAGGCTAAGGGCCCAGTTTAGAGGCATGGTCCAGGACAGGAGTGGAGGAGCAGGATCAATGCTGGAAACATTCTTCAGTTCCCTGGGTCTCTATACAGTGATTTTCAACCACCTGGCCCATACTTTTATTGGTCTCTGTGCCAGGGTATAATAAAACTGGGTCCTTCATATTTGGAATAGGAGAGAATAGAATCCACCTTCCAAAAGTGAAAATCTCTCATTGCCTAATTCGTTTAGAGGCTGTTTAAACAATAGAGAGTCTAGATAACTCATCAACTGACAATATTTGAAAGATAATATCTATAACTTTAGTATAATTTGTTCTAATTTTTTGACCTGGGCAAATGTGAATTATATACAAGTAATTAAAACCATATATTATGATCTTACTTTGAAATAAGCATATTCATTCTGTGATGTCTAAGACAGTATGTGCAAATGCTCTGCATCAGTTACAGATGATTCTTCATAGCATTCTTAAATTCTAATCCTTTAACACTTTTGTAGGTTATAGACCCATTCTCAGAATAATGGTGGGTTTGGGGGGCATGCATAAAATTAAATATATAGGATTACAAAGGAGGACAATTACAATGAAATAAATATGTAACTTTTCCCTCCATCCAAATTCCTGTATCCTTTGACATTTATCCATGGGTGGGAAGGTGGGGGTCTGTGGACTTCAGGTTAAGAACCTCTGTAACAATAAATGAGATCTTTAGGGGCTCATATACTCTTTAATAAAAACTCCCAGTAAACAATTTAGTACCTATGTCAACCACAGTTCATTTGTGGGACTAGTCAGTTTGTCAATATGCCAATAGAGCCCTGAAAGAGGTCTATTAATTAAGAAAATGGACAATTACCAACAATCATGCTAAACACAGGAAGAGAAACAGTGAACCCCATTAAAAAGTAGTTGTGAGGTGGTTAGACTTTAAGTAATCAGCAAAGAAAGAGGCACAGATTCTTTTGGTTTGGGTTGGGCTTATTTCCTTATTGTATCTGAAGTCAGAACCATTTAATCCTAGGCTTCTTAAGGGCCTTCTAAAGGCGCCTATCTGCAAGTGGAATAGTATGATATAAAGGCCCTATTTTTAGGGACCATTGCTGCAATCCAGTCTACTCAAGCATGAAGAACAAAGCAATTGCAACAATAAAAAGAAAAATGAAAGAGTGAGAATACTTTCTTGTCTAGCCTTTCCTTGCAGGGTAGAACATAGACCCTTATTAGCAGCTAGAAACTTGTTGTCCAGAGTAGAGAACTGAGAGGTAGACTTGGAAGTCAGAACACTTAGGTCTGAAATTCTAATCCAAATGGGAGCATTCGACTCAATCAGATCATCTGGGTTAGGGTTCTGTTCCTGGGGGTTAATAGTAGTTTTCTTGGTTGACGAGGTCCTTAACCTGTTTTCTTGTCAGTAAAACGAGGACAATAGCACTTGCACTATGAATTCCAAATGATTGCCGTGTGAAAGCACGGTGAAGTGAAGTGAGGAAGGTGGCTTTAAGGGTAGGGGATGACTTCCTATGTGGAAACTGCATCCTTCACCCTACCCCATGGGTAGCTTAATAGATTAGTCCTAAGGAGTTTCCTGAGACATAAGAGTTGTTGAGGGACTTTCCCAGGGTCATATAATTAGATAGCTAATTACTAAGTGTTAAAGGTGAGATTTGAACCCATCAAACCCATCTTTCTGGTTCCTTTGTAGGTACTCATATAAACATGCACAGTCTATATACATATATACATGCACACATTCTGGAGTCCCCATTCTCTCTTCTTCTCCACTCCAGTTAGCCAGTGGGGCACCTAGGTGGCACAATGAATAGATCACTGGGCCTAGAGTCAGGAAGACTCATCTTCCTGAGTTCAAATCTGTCTTCAGACACTTAATAGCTATGTGACCCTGGGCAAGTCACTTATCCTTGTTTTCCCCAGTTTCCTCATCTGTAAAATGAGTTGGATAAGTAAATGGAAAACTACTCCAGTATCTTTGGAAGTATCTTTGCCAAGAAAACCCCCAAATGGGGTCACAAAGAGTTGGACATGAATGAAACAACTGAATAATAACTATATATGTATGTATGCATATCTGTGTGTATATAGCTACATACACACATCTCTTGGTGAGGAAATTCCTCTCTCAGTGCAAAACTACACCTTTTTTGCAACTAAGAATCTTGAGAGATTGTCTCAGTCATTGAGAAGTTAAAAGATTTGTCCAGGGTCACACAACCAGCATCAGGCTAAGGTGAAACTTGGAACAGTCCATAACCAACTCTCTATCCAGAGGTGTCAAACTCAAATAGAAAAGGGGGGCTGTAATCTATCCCCAGTAATCCCTGAAGGTCGTGTATTGATTTAGTTTGAAAATGTAATGTTATCTATGTTTTGCTGTATTTTTCTTTGTTTTGTTAAATATTTCCCAATTAGATTTTAATCTGGCTTGGGCTTCACTCAGGAGTGTTGTGGGAGCTGCCTGCAGTGGCAGCAATGTGTTTGACACCTCTGCACCACACTCTGGTGCCTATACATACACACATACGTGATTATTGTCACAACTGTTTAAGTGCTAACGTATCACGGTGGAATTTTTTCAACTTAAATGAAAGAAGTCAGAGTTTGGCAGGAGACCAGGTATGCTGCTTTGAAAACTTAAAATCTCAAGTCTTTATCTATGAATAGTTGTTGTAGTCTCTATAAGCAACCTGTATATATAAAACATTATATACACACATACATAATATACATATATGTGTGTATACATCTGTATATATAATATTATATACACACATACATATATGTGTATATATATGGAAAATATGTAAAAATAGACATTTTTAATATTATTTTCCTTTAGAAATTGAGAGTTGCATTCTCATAAGGAAAAGAAACTTGAAATCTTTATAAATTCATTAAAAGCACAATCTATTATTCCTTCTTTCTCTCTATCATTTATCCATCTATCTATACATCTCTTTATCTATCCATCAATTCACCAAATATTTCTGTATGTCTATTTTTCTCTCCATCAACTCTCTATCTCTTTATTTATCTATCCATCCATCTCTTCTATCCATTCATCCATCCATCTATCTATTATCATTTTGTTACACAACATTTCTTTTCATTTAGATTTTACACCAATTTACTGGCATGTTGAATGTTTACGTAGTGTTGGCCATACATAGCCTGACTACATCATTGAGTAGCACTATCTGGCTAGAAGAATTATATGGAAATCTCTGTTAATTATATACTCCTCCCCTCCTTCTGAGGAAAAAAAACTATTGTATGCAAAATTGATTGGCACTGCTATTAAGAAGTTACTACTTCCCTTAAAAGTATTCTAGCCTCTATTACCAAGTTGTTTTGTTTTCAATTTGCATAGAGGACTAGTGATCAATCAATATTTATTGAAGTCATAAATAAAAGAAGAATAAATTCATATCTTTGTTAACTTGTTAATCACTTTACTTAAGTGCATAAGAAATGAGAATAAAAATGAATAGCATGTTAAATCTTTCTTAGATGCTTGATTATTACTTTTTCTCTTCTGTAGTATAAAATGATCCAATGGTGACCCCAAAGAATTAACACATCTCTCCTAACTTACAGAATTATGATTAATTCTATTTGTGGTCAACTGAAGGTTACCAAAATTTGAAAATAATTTTCAATTTCATGGAAGTGGGGGAGAATAAGGGAGAACAGGGACTCCCAGAATGGAAAGTACCTTTACCACAGAATATTCTAACTAGTCTATTTAGTATGTATATACATATATATATATGCACACACACAAACATACACACACACGTGTATATATATATATATATATAGATATACATATACATATATCTATATCTATATATCTTCCAGTGAGGAATTTTCTCTACTAATGTGATGGACATTTTCTCAGTAATTTATACTCTTAGAAAATTGTCTGGAGCCCTGAGAGTTTAAGTGACTTGCCCAGAATGACACAGCTATTGCGTTTCTATATAGTTAAATCTGAAATCTAGTACAGAAAATCATAGATTGAGATCTCAAAAACACCTTGACAATTTTTTAGTCCCATGCCCTCATTTTACAAAAGGGGAAACTGATTCACAAGAGATAGGAAATCACTTGCCCCAATATTATACAAGTAGTGGCACACAGGATAGAGTGCTGAGTCTTGAGTCAACTGACTCATCTTCCTGAGTTCAAATCTGGCCTTAGACACTTATTAGCTGTTAACCAGGGAAAGTCACTTATCCCTGTTTGACTCAGTTTTTTTTACCTGTAAAATGAGATGGAGAAGGAAATGGCAAGCTACACATGTATCTTTACCAATAAAACCCCAATTGGGGTCATGAAGACATGACTGAACAACAACAAAATACAAGTAGTAAGTAGAAATGCTGAGAGAAAAGCCTAGGTCATAAAGACTTCAAATTCAGCTCTTTTTCTAGGATACTTGCTCTTGCAAATCAAGTTTCTCTTCCTTCTGGATGTACTTAACCACCTAGAAAAAGAGACGCCCACACTGTTTTAACTCTGGTCCCAGGAAAACTGAGTCATTGATCACAATCTTTTAGCCAATAAGAATTAACCCAATAATAGGATCATATTAACATTAAATCAATGCCTCATACCACCTTAGCTTTAACGCCAGCAGAAGAATTTCAGTGATGGCAAACTTTCCCAGTCAGTTCACAAAATGCATCTATTTTCAGTTTCCAGGAAGCACGAAGTGTCAGGAACATAAACTAAACCAATTCGGGTATTAAATGACAAGGGGAGGATCTGGGGTCCCGATTGCTTTCAAAATTCAAGCATCTAGATCTTGTGTTTTCAGAAGTGCAGCAGCACCTTCTTCATCTAGAACATTTGTTAAAAGTTTATTTTCAATGTCTTTCCTTCGTTATCTGAGAAGCTATATTGTTTTGTCATACACACACACACAAATGCACAGCTTAGTTGAGGTATAAGTTCTCAGCTTGAATATTTTCCTTCTTAAGTTTTAATTTCTAAAGATTCTGCCTCTGTCTCTCTCTCCATCTCTATCTTTGTTTCTGTCTCTCTGTGTCTCTGTCTTCTCTATTTCTCCATCCCTCTCTGTCCTTTGTGATTGGGCTAATATAGTTACAGAAAAAGAAAGTTATCCCCCTTGGCCACCATTCCTAGATCCAACACTGCCGTGACGGTTTGTTCCCTGGGCTTTGCCTATCTGGGAGGGCTCAAATCCAATAACTGCAGGTGGCCTTCTTTGTGACAGAAGGTCTGGCTGTGATCACAAAAAACGTATTTTCCTGGGGAAAATTTGAAAATCTTGCTGCCTCTCATCCTTTCTTCAAATGACTTGAGAAATTTCTCCCATTATTTTCTACCCCCATGATGCTTTGTCTGGCCAGGTAAAATCACTTCTTTGTTTTAACCTGTAGGACCTAGGGTGAAAGCATAGCTTCATTCTGGCATGTGATTTGTATCTGATACTGGAGTCCTGAATTAACCCATCGTCTAAACTAGATATCCGACTTGGCTCTTCCTTGACCCAACCCTGGTTCTTTCTCTTGTTCGCCCCCTTCCAACAACAGTCCCCAGGCTGACTTTTTTTTTTGCTTAAGTAGATAACTTCAGGAGATTGTCAGTTATACTCATAGCAAAAATCACAATCATTACAGTGTTTTAGTGCAGAAAGTGATCTCTTCCCCTTGAAGATGAGAAAACAGAGGTCCAAAGAGCTTAATTGACTTTATGAGGGTGTCACAGTTGACAGCAGAGAAATGACATGGGGGTCCAGAATTTCAAAGATAGTGAAAGTACCTATTAGGAAACATAAGAATCTCCCAAGCACTTAGCTAAAACCAAGTCTACGCTATCGTTACATAAACAGAATGGCCACAACAGAGGATGAGCATGAGCAAAAGTATAAACATCCCTCAGAGAGAAACTGCTTGTACAGACAGCTCAGTTTGAGTTGTGCTCTTAGACAATATCATTTCTATAGAGGCAACATGGGGTAGTGGGGGAATTATTCCCCAGCATCAATGATTCCCCTTATGATGGTGATCTAATAGGATGACTTTCACTGTAAGAGGTTATTGGGGGGGGGGGGGGAAGAATGCTACATTATTCCACAGATAGTATACTGTCATAAAATCTTTTATTCCAAAAAGTCTAAATGATATTGTGTCCAGCATTCCCCCCTTATTCCCTCTCCCCATTCTTCCCCATATCCAATATGTTTCCAAGGCCAATCTATTTTGCCTTTATACCATTTCTTGAATACTTACCCCGTTTTCTCTGACATTGCCACTATGCTGGTGTAGGCTCTCATCAGTTCATGCTGATTGGTTGGTCTCCCTGCCTGCCATAAGTCTCTCCTCACTTCAATACATCATCCACTTAGCTGTCAAAGTGATCTTAAAAGCATAGGTATGACACATCACCCTCCTACTCAATAAACTTCAATGTCTTCCTGTCACTTTCAGGACCAAATATAAAATCTTCTGTCATTCAGAGCCCCTAATAATCCCCTCACCAATTCCAATCTTCTATCTTCTTCTTCCCTTCTCATGTATTCTGGGATTGGTCAGTGTCATAGACTTGCTTGCTGTTGCTTACACAAGACACTTAATCTCCTGAACCTGGGCATTTTCATTGGCTATCGCCCATGTCTATAATTGTCTCCTTCCTCATCTCTGCCTCCTGGCTTCCCTGGCTCCTTCAAGTCCCAGCTAAAATCATAACTTCTACCAGAAACCTTTCTTTATCCTCCTTTATGCTAGACATAGGTTCCACAAGTGGGCACTACTGACCCCTAGGGGGGCACTAAAATGATCTAGGGGGGTTGTAGTAGCCTCAATTGCAATTGGAGGGCACTGAATAAAAATAAGGGGGCAGTAGAAGAATAAGGAAAGAAGAGAAGAAAATTTTCAAAAAAAACATTCATATGTGTTTCATCTGTTGTGTAACAGAATTAAAGTTGTAGGGATTGCAGTATTTTCCAAATAAACACACAAAATTCAAGATATAACTGATCAGTGATCAAGTCCACCAACAGGTCTTAACAAGCAAGTGTTGGCAGGTGAGATATTTTGCATTGTCGGAAAGTTTAGCATGTGTTGGCAGGAATATGTATGTTCAATGACTTGCTTACAATATGATACTATATGGTTACATGATGAAATATTGTATCATCAAAATTTCAGTGCAGGAAAAAACTCACAAATTTACAATAAAATATTAAATTTAAGATGCATAATTGTAAAGCCAAGCACAAGCAGCTTTCCACAGGACTGCTGTGAACTGTGGGAAAAAAAACAGTGAACAGCTTTAAGGTTTTGATCACACAGTATAGTGAACTCTTTTTATTCAGCTGTAAACTAAAGCAAAACATTTACAGAAAACAAAGTACAGCATTCACAATGTAATAACATAACAACTTATCACTAAAGTGACCACATAGTTTTCACCAAAGTGACCACATAGTTTTAAACAAAGATATCATTCTGTAAGTTCTTAACTTAATCCTCCTTAAGGAGCAAGCCTCCTTAAGGGACACAAAGTACAAAGGTCAAAGTTCTCCACCCCTAGTCACATTGTCTTAATCTCAGTCAAAAAGTCTTCTTTCTTTTTGATTGGAGATTAGTTTCCAATCATCCTTAACTTAATCATCCTTAAGAGGTACAAGGCAGAGAGCACAAGGTTCTCCCACTCCTAGGCCACAGCAAATCATCATCTCCTCAGTCAGCATTAAGTACCCAAGGAGAGGTCTTTTCATCTTGACTCAAGGATGGCTCCCAAATTCCATGGTTCCTCTTCCATGGGTCCAGCTCTTGCCTGAACCTACCCAACAGTCACCTAGATTCAAAGGTAAGCAGCTCTCAGCTCCTTGTCCAGCTCCTCATCCAACTCCTTGTTCAGTTCCTGTTCCATATTGAAGCTCAGTGTCCAGTCCACCTCAAGTCCTTCACAGTTTCTGTTTCTGGGAAGACAAAGCTTGACAGAGCCAAAACAACAGTCATGCACATTGCTGGCACCATCATCAATTTGCTTCCTGCCTGTGAAATCAACACAGAATGACAAACAAAGCCTGAGAACTCAACACAAATCATCAGTCTAGTCCCAGGACCTCCGAAACCCTCCTCCAGGACTTCTATAAACAGAGAACAAGAAAATCCTCTTTCAGGGCTTCCAGTAAGGTCCCAGGGCTTCTGTACTAAGTATTAAAACACAAACCAACACAGACAGAACAGACAAACAGAGTGCTGCAAGTTTTCTTCTTCTCAGCTCTGCCACCACAAGTGTTCCCTTCTCAGTTCTGCTGTCTCCCGGCTTGTGCTCAGTGTTTTATCTTGTCATTAGCCTCTCCCTGTTCTGCCCACCTCTTAGGTCCTTCCTGGTCCTGTCTTTGGCAAGTCCCTCCCACTGTGGGTTTCACAAGTTCTGTTTCTTTTTTTTATTAAAATTTTTAAAAAAATTTAAGCAACTGGGGTTAAGTAACTTGCTCAAGGTTACATGGCCAGTTATTTCTGGGTGTGGTGCTAAGTATCTGAGCCTGGATTCAATCCCCAAGTCATCCCGACACTGAGGCCGGTGCTCTCACTCACTGAGCAACCTGGCCACCCCACAAGTTCTGTTTCTTAACAAAGACTTGAAATAATCATGGGCAAGGCTCAAAAGAAACTCAAACTGAAACAACGTGCTAAGTACTTCTTTGCTTGCCATTACAATAATTTTTTAATTGATTTTTTGAAGTATTTAAAATTAAAAGAAAAATGTTGAAGTAGATTTCCCAGTGGGTGCTGAGTAATTATTATTTTGAGTAATTATAATTATTTGGCAGTAGGCCAAATAAGCTTTGGAACCTCTGTGCTAGACCCTCCCCTCTATTGATTATCTCCAGTTTATCTTATAGATAGTTTGTATATAGTTGTTCATGTGCCATCTCCCCCATTAGATTGTACATTCTTTGGGAGCAGAGACTGACTGTTGCATTTTTTTTTTTGTAACTCTAGTGCTTAGCACAGTGCCTGGTACATGGTGGGTGCTCAATGCATGTTTACGGGCTGTTTATCTCACTCTTTGAAGCTTGAAAAAGGCAGTTGTATTCTGTTGCTGTGTTCCTGAGTGAGTGGAAATACCTTGGTAAGAGAACAACTAGGTCGTGTCTTTTGTAAAGCAGTGAAAAGGAAATAGAAACCTAAGCTAGTCGGTCAGGTTGCTGATGGTGACAGCTATTGATGATAACTAGGTCCAGACGAGGCTAATAATTAAAACGATACTAGCTCACACAAATATATAAACCTTTGCAAGTCATTTTTCTGGTCCTTATGTTCAATGGTCCTCAGATAGCGTGTCCTGGGACAAATTTATATTGTGCTATTATTCTTCTATATTTTTATTTTAGTAAATTAATGTTCAGGTGGATAAAATGTGCATGCATGTGCGTGCATGCATGTGTGTGTTTGGTAATTTAAAGAACATATTAGAATGCAGGCTTTTTGATGCAGACTCACTGAAAAATGTTGCTTTTGGACATCTTCAGCTGTACAGGGGACAATGACAATTACATGTACTTTTTCTATTCCCATATACTTTGGAATTCTTTCATTGGTCTCTACATTTTGAGAATTTTTATTTTCAATCAGTTTGAAGATTATAAATGTTCAATATGGCAATGTACATTTTTGTTGGTCAATGTTATGCCCAGATGATCATGGCTAATGGTTATATTTGTGAGGATGCTCTGTTTCTAGAACTCTTCATTAACTGAACAGTCAATACCATTTTTATTATTATTCTTGGAGAATGAGTGTTTTTCTTGTTAGTGTATAAAGAGTTATTTTTATTATAAAGATCCTCATCATTATCCCTGTGTTTTATTCTTTTCATAATCTTGTGGAATTCAAATAGAAGTAATTAAAGGATATCTTATTTTGATATCATCCTTTTATAATGAATATTCTTTACATTGTTACATATATAGAGAAAAAATGCTGCTTTTTATAACTGAATATTGGGATATACACTCCTTATCTATAGATTTACCAAAAATATCTTTGGGACAACTATAGTAGCATACAGGACAACATGTACCTTGTCCTATTCCCACATGGCTTTCTTCTCCTAGGTCTCTTTATTTTGAAAGTTTTTCATTCCATTTATTTTGGAGATTATGAGTATTTAATGTGGGAAGATCTATTAAAGTGCCATTCAATTTTTTATCCATCAATGTCTTATGTTCAGTTGATTGTGGGCAACAATTCTGTCTATAATGTCAAGCAGATGACCTGCCTGGTATTCTGATTGCAGTACAGCTTAATATAAAATATAGAAAGTTTCTAGTGTTTAATCTTAGCCATCTAATATCTCTCTAAATATCTAGTATAGTGTATATATATACATATATATATATTGCAATTAACAATATTGTACAATTTCTATCACTTTAGTACATAGTTTATATCAGTCAATAAGTCTAGATTCATTAAGGGAAACCTTCCTATGATATCCACTGTCAATGTCCTGATCTTGAATTGCTATTATAAACTATTCCATTTCTATAAACTAATGTGCATAACTCAGACATTTCTTTGATGCTTCTCAGTCAATGTAATATTAGTTGAATTCATATGAATGCTGTCCTCAAATGTTTTTGGATTGCTTTCTTGGATTTTAGCTATTTCATAGATTGTATCCAGAGGTGAATCACTTTTCCTCATAGTTGATGAGTCAATGGTGTAGTAGTAGTAGTAGCAGCAGCAGCAGCAGCAGCAGTAGTAGTAGTAGTGGCAGTAATATATGAAGGAGGAGGAGCAGAAGGAATGGTAGTGGTGGTAGCAGTGGGAATAGTAGTTTTTGCTTAATAATACATAGTTTTATATAATTTAGGTTTTCATTTTTTATTTTTAACTTAATAAACATGGATATTTCAACATACAATGAAAATTTTTTAAAAAGAGGATTTTACATGAAAAGCAGCTTTTGGTATATCAATTTTTTTCTTGTATACTTTTTATCCTGTGTTTTTATCTTCTTTATTTAAAAAAATAATCCAAATTTAATAAAATAGTTCCAAGATTGCCTTCCTTATCTGTGTCTCCTTCTGAACTTCCTTCTGCTCTTTTATACAAGTTTTTAAATCATTGATTGACTCTTTTCTTGAATTTCTTCTTTTTTTACTACTCTCATTCACTACACTGCTCTTCCTCATTCCCCCTTCTAAAAAATATAGAAAAAGAAAATCACTCTCTGTTAACAAGCGATTATAGAAATTAAAAAAAAAAACAAATTCACATGTTGGCTGTGTGTGCAAATATACATCTCATTTTGTACCTCTCATAACATCACACCTTCTGGAAAGAGGTGGGAAACATGAGTAATCATCAGTCTTCTGGCATCATATGGTCATTGTGTTGATCATAGTTCTTAATTATTTCACAGTTGATTTTCTTTACAATTTTGTGGTCATTATATTAATTCTTCTGGACTACTCACTTCACATGGCATCAGTTATGGGCATTCTCCCAGTTTTCTTTGAATCCAGCCATAGTACAATAAAATTAATTACATTCACATATTATAATTTATTACTCATTCTGTAATTGATGGATACCCAATTCGTTTCCAGTTCTTTGCTACAACAAAAATTCTTCTATTAACTATTTACATATAGATGCATCTTTTTCCTCTTGCTCTGATTTCTTGTCTATAAGTCTACTAGTTCTCCTTCCAGCTGTGCTTTTGATTCTATGGTTTTCAACATCATGACTCAGCTTTCTTCTCCTTTGGGAACTTCCCTTGCTGGCTGAGGCCTTTTCACCCTGTAACATCCCTCTATTCTGGACCCCTTCTCCCACTGGTCAGTTCCTTCTGAGGTCTTCAGTTTGGAGAGATACCCCAGCTAACCATCATTCATTCCCCTCCAGGCTATACTGGCTTTGTCACCTTGTCTCCGGGACCCTTTGCCCTGCCCCTACTTTTCAGCTTCCTTTTATATATTATCTTCTTCCACTAGAACACAAGCTCTTTGGGGGAGGGGGGAAACTGTCATCATTTTTACTTGTATTCGTATTCCCAGGTCTTAGCACATAGTTGCTTGCCTGATTGCTATTTCCTAGTCAATAAGCACCTACTTTATTCCCAGTTCTTTGCTACAACAAAAAATTCTGGTATAAATATTTATGTATATATGCATCTTTTCATCTTTAATTTCTTTTGGATAAAAACCTAGTCTTCTTTTTGCTGGGTGAAAGGGTATAGTGCTTAACAATTAACAAAGTCTTTTCATCACAACAGCCCTATGATGTGGGTAATATAAAAATTGTAATTCCTGACTTATGTGTCATTGGATTTAAATTTCTACTAAGTCCTACTCTGATATCTCATCATGCTGGGACCAGAACCAGTCTCTAGCCTGTGGGTGGCCAGAGCCAAACAAACAGAGCAGGCCAGAGACAGAAGAATCAGGACACAAACAGAAGTCTAATTAATTTCAGAATGAATATATGGAAGTAAATAAATGAAAGCCCCCCCCAACCCCCCCCAGAAGGAGAGCTTAAAGCTTCTAAGGTTAGGGCCACTTATACACATTAAAGAGGTGGGCCACAATACAATCATTCTTAGATCCTGAGATAATTATCATGATTAGAATTTCTTGAGACAGTACAGGCATTCTTGGCTGCCATGGGAATAGTCATTGTCTCAAGTCTTGAAGGACACAATCACCCTGCCAGGTATAGAACCAGAGCTCTGTGGAAGGAAAAGGAGTATAGTACCTGTCAGTGACAAGGAACAGGAACTGTGAACATGTGATGGATGGCCCTGGGAAACAGAGGGAACTAAATCCCTCAATAAATACCTGGTGTTGGTCCAAGCAATACACTTTGCCAGAGTGTGATATCATCCATAGCGCAAAGGATTGTTGTTATGCCAAGCTCAAGGCACAGCCTGTTTATTAGGCCTTAGCTCTGGAAAACAGGATATCTCCAAAATATTTAGATATTTTCCCCTTTTGGTCAAAGGAAAGGGGTCTAAAAGAATTCCTACCCTTATTGACAATAAAGAAGAGGCAGGCATATGTCACAGGATATTGCCTAGCGGGTTAGTTCCTTGCGGGGATCTATTGGAGAAGTGGGTCCCAGGTATAATTTTTAATCATTGTTTTAGTGAGAGGCAGGGCAAGAATATCAGAGTGATAAAATGACAACACAGGAGTGAATCAGGGCCTTGGTGGTTGGAAACATAGCAAAATGAAAGAGTTTTAAAAAAAAAAGTAAGACAGGGGCAGCTAGGTGGTGCAGTGAATAAAGCACTGGCCCTGGAGTGAGGAGAACCTGAGTTCAAATCTGACCCTAGACCCTTAACACAAAAACTAGCCCTGTGACCTTGGCCAAGTCACTTAACCCCAATTGCTCTCCAAAAAGCAAAAAACCAAAAAACCTAGGACAATTGATTCAGCTTCTCATCTGGAATCCTGGGACAACTGTCTCATCTGGACATTGCCTGCTTCTGGTTCCATTCACTCAGGAGCAGGGGATTTCTTCAGATGATGCAGGCTTAAACAATGCAATAAAATTTTTCTCACAATTCTCATAATTATAATGGGCTTAAATTACTTAAAGGGCTCACAATGGACTGGCTCTAAGAAGGGATACTTACATGTCACCAAAGTAACCAAGAAAACTAAACATTAACATCAAGTTCAAGCCCCATATAACAGGCACAAGTTAATGAACACTCAGCCTCTGAGGGTGCAGCCAAAACAGAGCAGGCAGGAACAGTTGTTGAGGGGGCCAGACCATGCAGAAAGTATAGTTCCAGATGTTTCATGATCTGGTCCCTAGATATCTTTTCTTGGACAATATGCTTTATTCTCAGGACAACTCTGAAAGGGACTCTGCTTCTCTTGTTCCAAATTCGGAGATTTTGACCTGATCTAATTCAATCACTTAAATTTGGTTCTACAATTTTGAAACTTTAGAGAACTTCAGTTTGAGAAAGGAGGAGATAGATTAGGGTAAATTATCTCATATAAAAGAGGCAAGAGAAAACTGTTACAATGGAGGGGAAGAGCAGGAAGGTGAAAGGGAATGGAGAACTTCATTTTATATATCATTTGCTGTTTCTAGCCTTACCTGAAGTCTGTACCTGATATAGTGTTTGATAGAATTCACTTGTAAATCTGTCTGATTCTAGTGCTTTTTCTTAGGAATCCCATTTATGGCCTGTTCTGTCTTTTAAAATTATCAGACAGATGCTTTAAAAATGTGAAAAAAATTTTACTTTCTGTACCATTATCAATTCAATTTATGTGTAAAATCCAATTAATTCCTAATTATTAAAACTTTAGAATTTATTACTAAAAGATACTTTAAAGCCTAAATTTCCATGACTGATAAGTTCGAAAGCCAAGCATATACATCTATATATATAGTTCTTTAAAGAAAATAATCTAATCCTATTTCTTTTCCTCAAAATTTACTATTCTATTTAATTACAAAACTTTTATGTTAAATCTTTGTCTAATTACCTCATCTAATCATTTCTCCCCTTGTAAGATATCATCCCTATATTATAAGTTGACCACAAATATAGGTTAAAATTGTAAGATGTTCAGACTTGAATCCTGTCATAATAACTTAGAAATGTCCCAGTATCACTCTATTATTATTTAATAAATTTAGTGTTGTTTTTACAAAACTTCTTGATTATAGAACTTTGGTATAAAAGGAAAAAGAAAGATATAGTTATATCATAACAGAGGGGAAAACTCCCTTGCTTTTTTCCTGTTGGAAAAAAAAACAAACAAACATTGCCTTAGCTCTGTTTGATTCCAGGCATGAATAACATCTAACAGTCAATCATACAGTGACAGAGTACTAAAGGTAAACTTTGGGATTAATCAGGTGGCAGATTTTCCTTTTCCAGAAAGGAAATAGCATGATAGGGAAATGGAGTCAAGAGGATCCTACCTAGGCCATGTCCTAGGTCATCCCTACAACCTTTTTCCAGGCACAAACACCCACCTTAGCAGTCCTCAGATTGTCACACATTCCATTTTCTACTATTGGCTTTATGACAATTCAGACAACTATACTGGTAATCAAGCTCAAAACAACAGTAAATTTACAGTGCCAGGAAATTTTACCTAAAAGAGCAAGATTTCACTAGTCACAACTTAGAGCTTGAATATCTTTCCTAATGTTTCCCTAACAGTTAACATTTCATTAGTCCTTTACTTATAAATTAAAACTACTCATAATCTGGGGCTTCAAACACATAGCAAATGCCTAATAATTGACTCATTATTAATATGTTGAAGCTACATCTTTAAACTACCCTATATATTTTCATAATAGCCAAGATTTTCAAATGAAAATCTGCTATCATAGTGAATATCATCATCATCATCATTCTCATTATTATCTGTTTATAATTAAATATAGCTCATTAAATATTTAAGTATTCAAATATCAAATTTCTTACCAATCCTTTTAAAAGCCTAATTCATATGTAACAAACTCCAGACAAAAAAATTGTTTTTTCTGACAGCATTTCTGTTTTACACTGGTGTCTCAAAGTTTAAAACATAAGAGAATTTAGATATACAATACAATTTTGATACACAATAATAACACAAATAATATCATGTATTTGAATCATAAAGCAAAACTTCAGATGACATTAATTGCATTTCCAAATTATCACATATAAAAATCATTGGTCTTATTACCTTTGATACTTTAAAATTACAGTTATTAAATATTGAAAAATTACATTAAATTAGAGAAATAACAATGTAGTGCTTAGCATATGCCAGTCATCATGTTAAGCATTTTACAATCATTATATCATTTTGATTTCACAGTAACAACCATTATTACCTTTCTCTTTACAAATCAGGAAACTGGGGCAAACAGAGATAAAATAACTTGCCATAAATTACACAGCTAATACACTTTTGCAACTGCAACAGAGAAGGGTGGGTTTGCTAAAGGCAGAGACTGGCTGGCTGCCCCTTGTCCTACTGCCATGCAGGGCTTTTCCAAGGACACCAGCCTCTCTCAGCCAGTAGCTCAGCAGTACCTGCTGAGAACCATGCCACCTTGGAGACAACAATTGACTGGGCTTTGAGGGGTGTTAGAAAGGGCACTGACTAATGACTGGGGTGGCTGGTGTCGGGACCTTGCCATTGGTGGAATGCTGGCCATGGGGCGTGACTTTACTCCCTACACTCTCACATCCCGACACATATACAGCTGCAGATGCTAGAGTTGGGGAGCTGTTGGGGCAGGGTGTGTGGGGCCTCACTTTTCCTACAGTTCTCCAGCATTCTTTTCTTAATCTGATCTGATCTAGAGGGGTGATTCTTGGTTCTTTAAGGCAAGCGTAGTGGAGCACAAACTGACATTTTGTATCATTCTGGAAATGCTTCTTTCCTGGAAATGTTCATGTCTCCTTTTTGAGGACCAATCTACCTAAGTATAGAGCAACTCATCACCCTTAGGATGACCACTTAGCAATCAAGTGATTGGCCATGGCAAGCCATGAAACAAAGAAAAAGACAAAGTGGCCCTCAATGGAACTCCTAAGTCTGCAGCAATCATGTCAGATTGGCTGCGAAACAGAACATGGGCAGTTTTTAGACCATCTATAAATACTAACTTAACTGTTGATGCTTTGAATATAAGTCCCTTGTCCAATGAGAAGCAGGTTCCCATATCACCAGAGAACCAAGAAGACCAAATCAATTCCATGAACAAGAAACTTCATCTCTTGGCTCCAGGGATTTTCTCCTGCTGTCTCTCATGTCTGGAATTCCCTCTATCCTTCTCTCTGCTATTGCTTTCCCTGGCTTCCTTTAAGGCCCAGTTAAAATCTCATCTTCTACAGGAAGCCTTTCCCAACTCCTCTCAATGCTAGTGTTTTTCCCTTTCTAATTATTTCCTATTTCTTTTATATATAAGCTTGTTTGGACACATTTGTTTGCTTCTCATTGTGTCCCCAGTGATTAAGTTCTTAGATTATTTCATCAGACATTTGGCCAATTTTATTGTAATGCATTGAAATGTATATGCAAATAAGTATTTGTGTAAAGTTTAGCAAGGGATTACTGTAGTTTATGCACTAATATCTGTTGAAGAGGACAAAGAGGTAGAAAAATTCACCCAAGTTCTACATACGAACCTCCAAATTTAATAAACATTTACTTTGATTCTTGGTGACTTCAATGTAAAGGTGGATATAGATTAAAATAGCTTTCCACCATGTATATAAATGTATTCCAAACTTCACTCGCTCATTGTTTGGACTTTGATGGCTCAGAGGGAGTGTAAATAGCAATTGTTTCTGTTCTGGCCAGAAACTCTGAGGGTTTTCCCCTCCCAGACTGACTCTTTTGTGAAGACAAATCAAGCCATCTTTTGCCTCAATTCTTACCCAGGCTTTAATCACTGAATGGGTGTTGTCTCAGACATACTGAGACCTGGGAAAGACCTTAATTTAAAAAAGCCAGGGTCTCCCACTGCATCTGGGTCATCACCAGTTAGCCTGACTTATGTCTTGCCACTGCATTCTGCTGACTCTGGAAGAGAGTGAAGCTGATGACTTTGCATAGCTCTGAGTCACTTAAATCCCAATTTACTTGCAAGTCAAAACATCACTCTCCTGATGTCACTGGTCCCCTTTCAGAATGAAGGATGAACAACAACAATATACATACATGCACATATACATACATATGTACATTATATATAATATATACACATACATACACATATGCTTATGTGTGTATATGAAAAAATGTTTAATTATTAGGTGTCATTACTAACCTCTAACTCCACTTGATTCAGCAAAAACAATTGGAAGCTGGGTCTGTTCCACTCTTAATTTTTGGCCAAAAATGGTGGGGAAGTGAAGGCATCTATACATTGTGATTTGCATTGTTGGAGGGAAAACCTATATTGCTGAGATCACAGAGTCACTGGAATACTGGAGAGGAATTAGAACTGAAATAATCCAAAACAGAGATAGGTTAAGTGAATTGGTCAAAGTTATTGGTTACTTAGAAGTGGTAGAGCTAAGATCTGAACTTAGGCCTTCTAATGCCATATTAAGTATTCTATTCAAAATGTCTCTCCTCTCAGAATGAGGCTCTGAAGTTTTCCCTGTCTCCATTATCAATGCAAGACTCCTGAGAAAGAAAAACAATCTCTTCTCAGATTTGTTCAAGGTCTCACAGCTACCTCTACTCCAGTCCAACATCCATGCATATTATTCAATAAAGCTTACCTTTCAGCCATTTAAAGGCATCTAAAATTTTTCTTCAAAGATACACAACATTGAATTAATGCCATTTCAGAAACAGAGTGAAGTTATTGTCATAGTCTTTCCTCATTCTTAAGAACAAGTGTTTGGATTGCAGAGTGATTGAACCACACTCCATTCTCTTATTAACAGAAAATTGTCCATAAATTGCTGAGGCGTGACTAGCTCTTTTCCCAACACAGCTGCACACTCTTTATGTTAGAATCATTTTCAACTTCTCAGAATGAAAGGAAGAACTATGGGGAACTGACACCACTTTAACAACATCTCCTGTCACTCAATAAGGAGAGGGACTGTTTTTGAGGTTCCAGACACGTAGAAGACAGGACCGTTGATGGCTAGGGCACTTAAAAAAAATCTCACTGTAATTTCTGAAGCTCAAGGAAAAAAACATCACAGAACCAAAGGATTTGAAGGTGGCAAGGGTTCTTAGTTGCCATATATATACATATATATATATAAAGATATATATATATATATATATAATATTTATAAAGCACTTAGGACAGTGCTTCATTTATGGTGGATGCTTAATGAATACGTGCTCCCTTCCCATCCTCTCTTTCATATAGTTCAACCCATACACAAAAGCAATCCACATCACATTATCCCAAGCCTGAGAGATTCCACTTCTTGAAGATTTCCAGGGATCAGGTCCTCACTACTTTTCATAACTTTAAGTCATTAATGTTTTTTGTTTGTTTGTTTTTGTTTTTTACTCCTGAGATTGAGCTTAAATTTGCCTTTTTGAAATATCCATATTTTTGCTCCTGATAAATCAAGTCTCTTACATATAACAGCACTTTGGGTACTTAAAGATAGTTATCATGGCCCCACTGAGTTTTCTCTTCCCCAGGTGAATCACCCCCAATTTCAGTTTATATTCATATGACAGGGACTGAAGGCCCTTGACCATCCTAGGTGCCCTCCTCTAAACATTTTCCCACTTTCCAATGTCCTTCTTAAATTGTGGTGTCCAGAATTGAACATGCTATTCCAGAAGTGATTGACATGTAGTTGCTTTTTTTTGCAGTAAGTAGGGAATCAATCATCAAATACTACTGTCTTTTGTTTCTTTTACCCCTTACTGAATAATGTCTTCCTTCAAAATGATCATAGAGTGACTGTGCCAGATTATTACTTGGGATGCAAGAAACCGTTTCTTCTTCAGGAAAAGTCTCAAATTTGTTTATTAGTTCTAAGTGTACATTAGTTCTTTTCCTTCCATCCTTCTCTATGTGATTTTATTACTCTCCTCCATTCTTGATTAGGGTAAACTTTCCACTTCTCTACTTCAGATCACTCTCCCCTCTCCCTATTGAATCCCAGTTTCTGTTTTTTAAAGTTGTTCTTAAACACACACACAGGCACATACTTCATTGTTCCCGATAACTAGAAAAAATAAAATGGTATCCTTCAAATCACTTTTCTTTCTCTTCTGAGAGGTAGATCAACCTGCACTTGGAACATTGATAAGAACCACTTAACTGGCAGAATTACAAATATCATTCATTCAATGCAATTCATTGCAAAATTCATCCCATTCTCCATACCACTTGAAATTCTTAGCCTTGTTTTTTTAAACTGCTTGTTGCTATTTAAACTTCACCCTAAGCATCTCATTAAGAACCTTGCAACCTATTATCATGTGTTTGTAACATGAAAGTCATACCTAATTTTCTTTTCTTAATCTGAACAATTCTGTAGCAACTTCCTGTTCTTTTCCTTATTTAAACTAATTTCCGAGATGTTTCACCAAATGTCACCTGCCAATCTACCCTACCAGTGTTCTTTATCCAACAATTTGCTCTGTGTGCTTTTTTCTTATTTATACTTCAACATATGGTGACTTGGAATAAGAGCTTGGGGATATTTTTGCTTTGTATTATTTCAGTCAAGAGTAGCTTGTTAGTTTGACACCAGACTAATCCCTGCTTCTGCATTAGTCAGCTGTGTACTTTAGTTGAAATTTGTTCAATAAACTCCCATTTTCTCCAGATATAAAGGATCATATGGCGCAAATAAAACATTTTTTTCAGTTTTATATAGGAATAATTGTACTTCACAAAGGCTCCAAGGCATTTTTAAAAATTTACTTTATCAAATGCTTTATTAACTTCTAGTTTACATCATTCATTTCTGCAAGATTTTGAGTTACAAATTTTTCCCCTACCCACCACCACAAAATAGCAATCCCACTGGATATTCCCTCCTCCAATCTGCTCTCTCCCATATCTTCTCCCATTCTCCCTCTGATTTTCCAGTAGGGCACAGTGGATCTCTATGCCCCAGTGCCTGAATATCTTATTTCACAGTTACAGGTAAATTAATATTAATAATAGTATATATATATACATATATACTTAAACATTTGATTTTAAAACTTTGAATTCCAGAATCATTCCCTTCCTCCCTTGTCACCCACCCCTACTGAGAAGATAAGCAATTAAATATAGGTTGTACATGTGTAGCTATGGAAAACATTTCCATAGTGGATATATTGTAAAAGACTGACTATATTTCCCTCCACTCTATCCCACCTCCAACTTGTTCTATTCTCTATTTTGATCCTGTCCATTTTCAAAAGTGGGTACTTCCAACTTCCCTCCCCCCCCAGCCTGCCCTCCCTTCCATCACCCCCCGCCCCTTTTCATCCCCTTACCCCCTACTCTCCTGTAGGGTGAGATACCCTCTTTAATGTGTATGGCATTCCCTCCCTAAGCCAAATTCAATGAGAATAAAGTTGACCCATTCCATTTTGTCTTCCTGTTCTTCCCCTCCACTGTAACCATGTCCTCCTTGCCTCTTCTATATGAGATAATTTACCCCATTCTTTCGCTCCCCATCTCCTCTCATTATATTCCTGTTTTACCTCTTAATTTCACCTTTCTAGTATCATTCCTTCCTATTAAATTGGTCCTGTACCCTCTATCTATGTATACCTGTACCCTTATATACACACACTCACACATGTATTCATATGCCCATATACCCTCCTACATAGACATATATGTATTATATATATGTAATATGAAATATATATACACATTTCTATTCTGTTCAACTATTCTCATCCTGAGAAAAGTTTCATAAGTTACAATTATCATTTTTCCATGTAGCAATGAAAGTAGTTCAACTTTGATGAGTTCCTTATGATTTCTTTTCCCTGTTTACCTTCTCATGCTTTTCTTACTTCTTGTATCCGAATGTCAAATTTTCTATTCAACTCTGGTTTTCTCAGCAAGAATGCTTGAAAGTCCTCTATTCCATTGAATGACCATATTTTCCCCTGAAACATGATACTCAGTTTTCCTGGGTAGGTGATTCTTGGTTTTAATCCCAGCTTCTTTGACCTCTGGAATATCATATTCCAAGCCCTTTGATCCCTTAGTGTAGAAGCTGCCAGATCCTGTGTTATCTTGATTGTGTTTCCACAATATTCAAATTGTTTCTTCCTGGCTGCTTGTAATATTTTCTCCTTGATCTGGGAATTCAAGAACCTGGCTATAATATTCCTAGGACTTTTGGGGATCTTTTTCAGGAGGTGATTAGTGGATTCTTTCAACCTCTATTTTGCCCTCTGGTTCTAAAGCATCAGGGCAATTTTCCTTGAGAATTTCTTGAAGGATGATTTCTAGGGGTTTTTTTTTGATCATGGTTTTCAGGTAGTCCAATAATTTTTAAGTGATCTCTCCTGGATCTATTTTGCAGGCCAGTGGTTTTCCTAATGAGATATTTCACATTGCCTTCTATTTTTTTCATTTGTTTCAATCTGTTTAATAGTATCTTGATTTCTCATAAAGTCACTAGCTTCCATTTACTCTAATCTAATTCTGAAGGAATGATTCTCTTCAGTGAGCTTTTAAGATTCTGTTTCCATCTGTCAAATTTGGCTTTTTAAGGCATTCTTCTCCTCATTGCCTTTTTGAGTCTCTTTTGCCATCCTGAGTTAGTCTATTTTTTAAGGTGTTATTTTTTTTCAGTCAGGTTGTTGACTCTCATTTCATAATTTTCTTGCATCATTCTCATTTCTCTTCCCAATTTTTCCTCCACTTCTCTTATTTTGTCTTCAAAATCCTTCTTAAGGTTCTCTATGGCCTGTAACCAGCTTGTATTTTTCTTGGAAGCTTTTGGTGCAGGAGTTCTGACTTCAGTGTCTTCCTCCTGTTCCCTGCTTTGATCCTTTCTGTCCACAAAATAGGAGTGTAAAGTTGGCTTGCTTTGCTTCCTTTGCTTGCTCATATTGCCACTCAATTACTTGACTTTTGAGCTTTTTGCCACAGTAGAACTCTGCTACCAGACAGGGGAACTTTGTCCCAATCACTGGGGTTTTCGCAGCTGCTGGAGCTGTTAGTTGGGTGCCCTCTCTGAGGCTCCACACGCTCTGGCAAGCTGGTCATGAACCCCAGGACCTCCTCCATAGATGGCAATCCAAATCCAAACAGGTTAAAACAAGAGTGATTACCCCTCATACTGGTTGCTTGATCCCCCTACAATCTGCAAGCCAGGAGCTGAACCTGCCACATGGCAGCAGCTGCATGCCTGCAGCACCTCAGTGGCCTTTCCCTCCAGAGGGTAAAAGCTGGACCACACTCCAGAACTTCCAGATCCCAAAGTCCACACTGCACTGACCTCTCACTTTGTCCTTAGCATCTTTGTGTTGATAATTCTGGAAACCACCACAGCTGCTGGTGATCTGAAGTCCCTCCAGCTGGCAGCTGGTTGTGGCTGCCCTGAGGCTAAAACCTTGGGCTCGTGCAGGGCTGGGCTTAGCTCCCAGAGTTCTGTGATGGCCCCTTCCTGCCAGCCTGCAGGACTGTCTTCTGCAGGAGATTAGCTTTTCTCTGTCATTTTGTGGGTTCTGTAGCTCCAAAGTTTGTCTAGAGTCATTTTTTACATGAATTGGAGGAGGTGGAGGTCCTGTTTCTACTCCCTCCAAGGCATTTTAAAAATCCTAATGTGCCTTCTAAATCAGTAAAATAGGATTGTTTCATTTAGTACAGCTTGGACATTTAGAAAATATTTAAAAAATTGGAAAATTGTGAGTGTCCTGTGGCAACATGTAGTAAGCTTGGGTAGTCTATCAAATTTTCTTTACTCTTGGATAAACCAGGATTTTTCAAGACTGGAAACTCCTGGAATAATATGCATCTATTATGTGTCATGCCATCTACAGAATTGGTGTGTAGATCCCTTATTTCAGTTTGGGATATTAATGGGCAGAGTAACATGGAGAGGTTGTTGCCATTTTGGTATTTCCCTATGGTGCTATCTTGGGGGTGGTTCCATATAGGACCTTGGGAAAATGATTTAGAGGAAAGTGTATCAGATTTTGAGTTAGATAATTTGGGTTGATCCCTGACCATTATGACCTATGGGATCTTGGATAGGTCACTACTCTCTGAGCCTTGGTTTCCTCTTCTGTAAGATTTGAGAGTTGGACTGAAAGACCTCTAAGTTTCCTTCTAAAGCTCTAAAGCCATGATCTTGCCTTGTCAGCTTTCTTTCCTTTAACTCTCACTCTTTTGGTCCCTATTACTTAGTCCCTCTTCATCCAAATCCATCTCCTTCAACCTTTTCTCATAAAATCTGGAAGTAAGATATGGACATGAAAATTGTTCTCCTTCAAATGTTCCTCAATTTCTCCCAAATTTTTCTTCCCCAAATTTAATCTCTAGCCTCCTAAGATTTCCAAACCCCTCTACATATTGTCTTCTTACTCAGCTCAAATTACTTTTTTTTTCTCAACAAAGTAGTCATGTGGAAAATGTACTTTTCATTCCTTGTTAAGAGTCAGGAGGCATTTTTCATTGTCAGTCTTTTGAAATGATTATTGGTTACTATGCAGATCAGAGTTTTGAAGTTCAAAGTTATTGTGGTTATTGTGTAAGTTGTCTTTTTGGTTCTGTTCATTTCACTTTGTACCAGTTTGCACAATTCTTTCCAGGTTTCATTGAATCCTTCATATTTTGTCATTTTTATGTTCCAATAATAACATTAAAACATCTTAATCTGTTCAGTCATTGTAACAGCAAGCACTCTAGCATCCCCAGAATGGCCTGCTAGCACACAGGTTCTTTGATCTGCTTTTCTAGGAAAGACTATTCAAAAAAGGGTTAATAATCCTACTTTTAATTACATTCACTAGTTCAGGGGAAAGGTCAGCACCCTGAACATCAGAGAAAATACAAGCAGAGAAATTAGCATAAAAATGAACAGACAGGGCTCTGACTGCCTGAATCAAAGCAATATTGCTATATACTGTACATACATTGCTGGATTGGGAAAGCCTTTACATCTGAGCGTGCGCACACACACACACACACACACACACACACACACAAACACACACATATCACAATCCTCATGACTCAGTGCCTAATTAAGTTAGTACCTAAAGGTGTGGAAGCCTTCCTACAAGCAAGCCTCCCTTAAGCAAGCTTCTCTTTAAGCAAGTTCCTCCCCCAATGGGCTCTATGTGATTCAGGATATGTCATAGCTAGGCACATAGGCTGATTAATGGGTGGGGAAGATCTTATATCCCATTAACCTTATAGCCATTCTTCAAATGTTAGGCATCTGCTCTGCTTCAAGCATTTTTGCTGTTTTCCAAGTACTGCTATGAATAATTTGGTCCTAATGGGTCTTTCCCTTCTCCCTTTGTTGTTCTTAGTGTAAATGTCCAGTCATGAGAGATACTGTTTCATCAGAGGACATGAAAAATTTAGTCACTTTGCCAGTATAGTTCCAAATTGTTTTCCAGAGTGGCTGAATCAATTCATAGCTCTGCCAATCAGTGTGCTTGCTTTCCTAAGCCCCTCTGACAATATTTATTTCCATCCTTTATTATCTTTGTCAATTTTCTGGATATGAGATTAAACCTCAGATTTGTTTTCACTTGTATTTCTCTTATTATTAGTGATTTGAAGCATCTCTTTGTATTATTATTGTTTATATTTGTCTTCTGAAAACTGTTTATTCATACCCACCATTTATGTTGGGAGATATTATTCTTTATTTTGATGATACAAAACTTAATAATCCCTTATTATAAAGTGGGTGCCCAATATCATCTCACTGATCATAATGATGATCTTAATGATGGGCAAAGAAGATAAAAATAAAAATAGGTTTATCTCTCTCATAATTTTCCATTCTTTTAGAAATTCAAAATAAATTTTACCCCATAGTCACTTTTTACCTGCTCAGTTTCTTCTTCCACAGGAAAGTGTCCTTTAGTACTCATCACTCTGGTTTCAATCATCTAACTTTCATATTCTCTAATGCTACCTTGATTGTTCCACTCAATTAATACCCCAGCCTGCAATATGGTGAACCTGATATTAAGGCTCCTTATTTTTTGTGACACTAACCTGTTTCCATTAAGTCTTTTTTGTCAAAGAAAAGAAATAACTTCTAAGTCTTAAAATTAACAGTGAGTGAATTGTAATGTAGTTGTTAGCTTGTTAGGGCATCCCGGAACACAAAGAATACACATCATAAGTGGGTATATACATTTTTCTCAATACTCCAGGTTTAGTATAGGAAGTAAAAATGACTTTGGACATGACAATGTTATTTTTTTCTCTAATAAAATTATGTAACAGAGCTTCCAGAAAATATATTAGAACAATTAAGTAAAATCAATTTCTTTGCCTTCAAAGACAGTTCTATAGAAAGATCATGGAACCTGGAGTAAGAAGTCTTAGGTTTGAGTTCCTAACTCTGACACTAAATATTTGACCTTGGACAAGCAATGAAATCTCTATGAGCCTCAGATTTCTCATCAGTAAGACTTCATTATTATACTTGGATTATGCTACTGGGAAGTTGTGAGGATCAGGTGAGATAATTTATGTAGTTTTTTGTAAATCTTAAAGTATAGGCCAGCTGTTAATAATATTAAGTCAAGAGAAGAGTTTGATTATTAGGTTGCTGATCCCTGCGCCATGCTTCTCTGGAAACCTCATCACCCCAATCTATGGAACTTACTACCACAAATATTGATAAATGCTAAAAATAAGTTGAAAAAAAGTTCAGGTTAATTT
Source organism: Petaurus breviceps papuanus (assembly GCF_028583685.1). Lineage (NCBI taxonomy): Eukaryota > Metazoa > Chordata > Mammalia > Diprotodontia > Petauridae > Petaurus > Petaurus breviceps. The sequence goes on from NW_027187378.1 coordinate 3,385,989, forward strand.
ATCAGTGATTTGGAAGAGCAATACAACTCTGGCTAGATTAATATGACCTACAAGTGATTTGCTTCTAAATAAACCAAGAAAATCCCTCATCCCAACCAGTTATACAAAGTCTTTGAAGTGGTATGGGTTGATATACATTTTCCAGAAACAATTAATTAAGCACTTATTAAATACTTACAATGTGCCAGGGATTAGGTAAAGCAATAGAAAGATGAAGAGTTAGTTTAATCATCAGGAAATATTTTGGAAATATGTGTTGAGTTTAGTGGATGAATTTTCTATTCTTTTCTTTTGGGGGGAGGAGGAGTCCAGGACTATGATATATTAATAGGAGGAACTCCCCATGTGGAAACTCCCTCCACTTATGCAGATAAGCTATTTCTCCACAACATATAGACTTAGAGATCTACCTAGGGGCACTGACAGTTGAAATAACTAGTTTATAGTCTCACAGCTCATAGTATGTGTCAGAAATAGGGCTTAAATTCAGGTTCTCTTAATTCCAAAGCCATGCCTAGGTATCTACCATACCATGCTGAAGTAGATAAAGTAATCAGATGATGCTAACTATGGACTATGCTAACTGTCTGAAATAGTGTTCTAGATTGTGTTTATAGTTTATACATACCAGACTTTAAAAGCCCAAACCAATGGAAGCATAATATTTTGCCTCCCATCTCTTTATTTTTTCCAGCTATGTTTTAGAACAGAAAAGTGGGTCAGAACAGGTCCTTCTAGGCATAACTGAGTTTGTGACAGTGATATCAAGGGATAGTTTTCCTTTTTGAACTTAAAATCAAGAGTAAAGGGATTTTCCTTTAATATGGCTAGTTTCCTTTAAAAAAAACAATTCATGGTTCTATCATTCAAGAATTAATCATAACCCTTTTTGAACTTATTTATATTTTAAGTTTGAATAAACTCTACTATGGGTTTCATAGATATTCCAAAGAATTAACATTAAAGGTCACCCAAAGGATAATGGTGAGCTTCATGGTAGGGATGAGTAAGCTTCAGGATGTATATTATCAATAAAGAACTATGCAAGAGAAGCAATGCAAAATAGATCATCAGAGAGAAGCATTATGGCAAAGAAAGTCAATAACATAGAGAAAACAAGAGATAACTAATGATAATGCTCCATAGGAATCTACTCAATTTCAAGAGATCTAAGGAAAAATAATATACAAAATGACTATGACAATTCAATGGAAAGAACAACCACCACAAAATAATCAAAAGAGAATGCCATGAAATATAATGAATGAACTTGGCCCCAGTGATGATATATGAAGAGAAGCCCCCCTTTTTTCTTTCTTCCTTCCAGAGATGGAAGACTATGGTGTAGAATATTGCAGATGTTAGATGTTTTTGATATGTTGGCTAGTTCTGATGAACCATTTTCTCCCATATTTTTTATTCTTTGTCATACGCAGTGACTGGACGAGGAGGAGAAAGAAGAACATATTAGGGAAAGTAGGTTATATAAAGATAAAATATACCAATACAGTTCTACTTTAAAAAACTAAAGAAATGGGGCGGGTAGGTGGTGCAATGAGTAAGAGCATCAGCCTTGGAGTCGGAAGGACCCGGGATCGGTTCCAGCCTCAGATACTTAACACCCAAACAAAAAAACTGGCTGTGTAACCTTGGGCAAGTTACTTAACCCCAATTGCTTAAAAAAAAAAACTAAAGAAATATTCTCAACATGTTGATTGAAACTTTGATGGAGGATTCATAAAAGAATATGGACAATAGTTCTTTGGGATAAGAAGATGTAGATGGGTAACCCATCTATATCACTGAGAATGCAGATTGATGGGGTTAAGTAATTATCAATTGAACACCATTCCATTACTCTTCCACAAATTTCCTCTTACTTTTCTTGATTTTGGTTAACTAATTCCTATTGATCCTCATGGAAGAAGAAGAAAAAATTTAATCTCCAATTTTATTCAATTCAACAATCATTTAAGTGCCTACTATTGTGTGCTAGGTACCACATGCTAGGCACTGGGTATAAAAAGAAAATCACATTAATTCCTGTCTTCAAGAATCTTACATACCTATGGCAGAAATAGTATTTGCACAGGTAATTGAATTTTTAAAATATACAAAATAAAAATAAATACAAAGTAATTTTCAAAGAGCAGAAACAACTGTGGGAATCAGGGAAGCAATATGACAGAGTGGAAAGAAAGCTGGCCTTAGAGCCAGAAATATGTTTTGCTTTATTTTGTAAATAAATAAAACTTCTTCTGGAATAAAGCAAGAATTTCCACAACATAGTATTATTAAGATAGGTGATTACACATTAAACTACAAATCTCTTATGTACAACTTGCTATTCTTTTTAAATATATGTTAAAATTATCATATGTTTTTTTTCATTTTTTTTCTTCTCTCTCCTCCCTCCTCTCTAGAGATTGTTACCATTAGATGTGTGTGTGTGTGTGTGTGTGTGTGTGTGTATAAAACATTCTCTATATACTTCTATTCATCAGTTCTTTCTCTGGATGTAAATAACATCTTCCTTCATATATCCTTTGTGGTTAATCTGGGTATTTATAATAGTCAAAACAACTTATTTGTTCAAAGTTGTTCTTATAACAATATTGCTGTTATTGTTTACAACATTCCATTGGTTCTGCTCATTTCACTCTGCATCATTTCATGCAAGTCTATCCATGTTTTTCTAAGACCATCAAGCTAATCATTTCTTAAAGCACAGTAGTATTCCATAGCAATCATATGCCACAACTTGTTCAGCCATTTTCTAATTGATGGGCATTCTTGCAAATTTCAGCATTTCTGATACAATGGTTTCCCTAAACTCACAATACAAGAAAAATTTTGGAAACACAATAATAACATACAATATCATGTGTTTGAAACATGAAATAAATTTTGACATATGACATCAATTCAGTTGAATACATTTCTAAATTACCTTTTGTAGAAAATCATTCATTTTTGTTACTTTTGGAAATCTATACTAATTGTATTGAAGACCAATATAGAACAATTTTGATCCAATTGTGCTTTTAACCAAACTTAATTTTGCAGTTTTTAAAAAATATTTCCATAATGCCAAATACTAGGTGTCCTTTCCATTAAATCTTGATTTCTTCAAATAATTCCATACCACAAATGTATTTAGCCTGGCTCCAGTCTGTTAGATGGGGACAAAGTGTACTGGTGGTGGGCCAGTCCAGGCTGGAGGTGACAGTGGGGTTGGTGGTCCATGTGGAAGCTGGTTCTTCATAGAAGTCAGAAATGTTAATAATATGGAGGATGTTGCCCTTTCCTGGAGGTGTTGTCCCCCTCGCATTTCCTGCAAATTATCTTAAAGTATCTCTCCCTAACACATTTGCCCTTGCCCTTTTGTTTTGTAAACCTTCCTTTCTGGCCCCTTTTCTCTTCTGCAATCCTCCTACATTGCCTCCTTCATGGTGGGGAGAGGGAATAAGAAACAGAGGGGCAGTCAAATTTTTTCACTTCTTTAGGCTTACTTTCTTTTTTTTTAAAAAGTTCCTTCTTCTCTGATTATTCCTCATAAAAGTGATTCTTAAGGATGCCATGGACTTCCTTTATGAGAAATGCAGATTTTATGGACATGGCAATGAGGGACAATTTTGGTTTCAAAGTTCTGCCCAATAGTACCTATAATCCATCTTGCATAGGCCCTAGATCTTCAAGTCTGTTTTATCCTGTACAAGTAACAATAATCAAAGGTCCCATATTTATCTGGCCAAATTTGCTTTGCACTATGTATTAAAAATGCTACAGATTCATGCTGCATATTTAGAAAATATAAGTACTAGTAAACCTTTGGAATTTTTCTTCATTGACTTTTATCTCTGGAAGGAGCTAATGAAAGCATAAGCTATATCATAATGGTTACCACTTATTTCATCAGGTATGCACAGATGTACTCAACTAGCAACCAGAAAATTTCATATTTCCTAAAGTTTGATGAGAAAAATATTTCTCAGCACATCAGTCTCCTGCCAGAATATACCCTGGCTATGGTAAAGGCTTTGAGAAAAAAACTCTTTAAAGAAACATTTGCTTTGGAAGGTATCAAGAGGTCTAGATGTATGCCATACCCTCCCCAAGGACACACAAAGCCTGAATATTTCAATCTCACATTGATGAACATGTTAGGAAAACTGAGACATAAAAACAAATTCTCAATGGAATCAACATGTGGCATTTCTAGTACCAGTGTAGTTTACAAATTCGCCAGGAATGATAGACGTCCTATCATATATTCTGATATTTGGGTGAGAATCACACCTACCTGTTTGCTAATGTTTTAGAGCTCTCGACAATGAAGAGAATGCAAATACATAAAAACTAGTACATCTCTTGGCTAATATATTGCCTGAAAGAAACTTAGCAACTTTCCATGACTATCTCTGAAAAGCTCTAACTCAAGGAATCTCTTCAGAGATAATCATGTAAAGTTGCTAAGTTGCTACAGGTGGTATGATGAACAATATCAAGAACTTCATCAAGATGACATTCTTGCTAAGAAACACTAGTATTCAAGGAACTTAGAAATCATTGGGCCTATAAAAAGCTATTCCATTCTCCCAAAGAGTTCTGTTGGTGGTGATGATAGTCAGTTGTTTTTCAGTCATGTTCAACTCATTGTGACCCCATTTGGGGTTTTCTTGGCAAAAATATTGCAGTGGTTTGCTATTTCCTTCTCTAGCTCATCTTATAGATGAGAAACTGAGGCAAACAAAGTTGACTTTCTCAGATCACAAAGATAGTAAATGTCTAAGGCCAGATTTGAACTCAGGAAGATGTCTTCCTGACTCCAGGCTGAACACTCTATCCACTGCGCCACTTAGCTGTCCCCAAGAGTTTTAGGGACTCCATAAAGACAAGTCATTGTAATAACCTATTGTCCATAGGAGAATTCATTGAACTCCTTGATGAGCAGAAGGAAAGATATGATGGACACTTAGCTAAAAAGACTCTGAGGAGAAAAGGTTGTCTAGTAGTTGCAGAAGGACTGTTTGATACAGATAATAGCTTAGTAGGGGATGTTTCAAATGACAATGCTAATCACTGTAAACAAAAAAACCTTGCTTTGAAGTGAAGAGGACCTTGGCTTAGACAAGGTTGGGGGTAGCTTCACTGAACTCATAGACAGCACCTTTTCTGCTTAGAAGAGCTTTAGTTATAGAGACTTACAACACAGGGACAATCCACAGAACTTAGAAAAGCTCACGGGTCTGATCACAAGTTGTTTGGGTTCAGGCTTATAGGCCCAAAGATAATGGTGATCAGTCCACACCATCAACTAGCTAAGGTTTCAGTGAACAAAAGCCAGTGGGTCACAAAAGAGCTATAATCATCTGAATTGTGATCAAGCTCAATTATAATGTTGTAGGAGAAAGAAGAGATCATAGCATAGGAGAAGCATTGATCACACATATAGCTAAATGTTAATACTAATGCTTAATCCTCTAATACATGTTTTGAAAGTAATTGTATATATTCATATGTTGATAAATGATCTAATGACGACATTGCTCCTTATTTCTGTATGCCAGTATCATCTATGTATTATAGCTACGGCTGTTACCCATGTATTGTTTTGCTGCTTGATTATTTATGCAACAATGATTCTTCCTGCATTGTAACAATACAGGCCTATTGATAATATTATTGCTATCTTTGCATTTTTTGCTATTCATGGTTATTTGCTTATGTATTATCAATAAGCTATCATGATGTGTGCATGTGATATGTCCTATATTTAATTTAGACATCTAGTCATTGAATAGGCCTGTCAAGTGATGTTTTGTGTTATACTATGTCTGCTACACGTAACATTCCTGTGGGTTTTCTTTAAATGGTATTATGGGATGATTATCTGTTATGATGGAAAAATAACTATTTATATATTATAGTTTTGGTTTTCTTTTTGATACTTATGATGCATATTTGCAGATTTTAAGTATATCATCAAGTGAGTTTTTCAGGGACTGAAAAACTTTTGGTCATGTTGGGGGAAAGAGTAACCTTGGCTTTCTAAGATTCAGAAACAGGAGAACCAGGGGCCATGAAGACTTGGTATACTAGAAAATATGGTTGTCATATGTTTCCTGAGTTTTGAGGTTCATAGTTGCTTTGGCTTTAGAATGATTTCCACTAGTCTTTGGCATGGTGCAGAAGAGGGTGCAAGGGAGTAACTGAAGAATAATTCCTCAAGAGCTGAGACCTCCAGAGAGTTCAACCAGTTTGTTAGATGAAGAAAAATGTTACCATTCTTTCTCTTCTTGTGACTTTTATTGAATTACATATTTGTTTCACACATTAGGAAGATTGGCTTATAAGTATATCCTAACAGCATCTATCTTTATAACTAAGAGTTGTCAAAATATATTTTATTGGTACCTTTTGTTTTTTACTTTGCCAGAATTTCTCCCAATATCCTTTTCCCTCTTTTGTAATGGGAATGGGAATTTGAAGATCTTCCCTTGCCCCTTAATAGACCTAGGGGAGAATTTGAAGACCTTTCTTGATTTGAAAATAAACTCTGCCCCCTAACAGGCTGAATGTGGTCACATGGAGCCTATGAGGAGGAAATTTGCTGAAGGGTACAACAGAGCCCAGAGGAAGCTTCCTTGATTTGAAGATAAACTCTGCTCCCTAATAGGCTGGATGCAGTCACATGGAGCCTGTGGTGGGAGGAGATTGCTGAAGGGAAGCAGAGCCCACAGGAAGTAGGGAATCAGAGGGAGAGAGAGGAGGTTGAGGCAAAGAGATAGAGAGGTTTGTGAGTAAATAGTAATCTTGTAATTGTTTGTGGGAAGGCTGAAGGATGGCATGGCTCTCAGTGTTATTATGGCTTCTGAATATCTTTGGTACTATGATGGAATCAGCTTACTGGTTTTGGGATTCAGTTTTCTGGTGTCTAAATAAATGTTTCAGTTCTGTCCTCTATATGGAGAGTTTGGTATAGATTGAACATCACGTAATATTTATAGTCACAGTCTTTATCATGATAGTGGGCATTGTAAATATTGTATTGGCAGTACACCCTCTTAGAGAGATATCCCATATAATATGTTTTAAATAGAAGAAAAAGAAGAGGAGACAAAAAAATCAGCAAAACTAATAATATATTGAAAACATAGGAAGATATATGCAATACATTTTCCCATGGACCTCTAATCTCACCAAATAAATGTGATGTGGTATCTTCTCATAACTTCTTTGGAATCATGCTTGTTCTTTGTAATTTTACAGCAGTCACTTTTGATTGTTTGGTGGTTGTTCTTTCCATTTACATTGCTGTCACTGTTTGTGTGTGTGTGTGTATGTTTGTATGTGTGCTCACACATGCATGCATCCTTGTGTGTGTAATTTTTTTGCCCTGCTAATTTAATTTTCCATTAGATTGTATAAATCTTTCCACAATTCTCTATATTTACCATATTTGCCATTTCGTTCTGCACAGGAATATTTAATTTACTCAAAATCACAATATTTAGCAAGTCACCAATACATAGGCATTTGTTCTTTTTCCTATTCTGTCCTATCACAAAGTGCTGCCATAAATATTTTGGAGTACATAGAAACATTCTTCTCATTAGTAACCTCCTTTGAGTATAAGCCTAATAGTAGAGAGTGGGGGTAAAAGAATATGGACATTTTAGTTACTTTAGTTTATTATTTACATAATTCAAATCTCCAAAATGAATGTACCATTTCACAGTTCCACCAACAATGCATTAGTGTGTCTATGAAATAGAGTTAATATCAAGAAAGAGAACATCATCATCCAAGCAACCACACTTCTTTCTAACTGATACCTTTAATGGAACTCTACTGTTAAATCAACACCTTGATATTATGTTATGAAAAATTCAAAGAATTATGAAATGCTGGCTGTCTGGATCCTCAGCCACAGTAGGGACTGTTTTATAACTGGTATAATTTAGAAGACTTGCAACAGATTGTACTAAAGTTTATTCTACAGTCTTCCAAATTACTGTAGATAATATTAGTGTTAATGGGTTTATTTTATAGCAAAGAAATGCTTCCAGAAATCTATGAAGAAAATGATGGCATAGAAGGGAACCTTTTACTTTTTCAGTTCCTTGATACATTATAGCTTTCAGTATAGTGAAATAGCTTTCTCCACCCCCAGAGGATGTGTGCGTTTCATTATATGTCATTATCTTATATATGTTGGGCATAAAAGACATTTTTTGCACAAGACATAACATAGCAGAATTTTTATTAAAAAATGCATGCATTCCATCTATTTTTGCTATGTGTCTCATCTTGTGTTAGCAACAAACCACTTTCCTATTCTGTAAAGGCCTGTGGAATACACAGATTAATTGCAAAATCTGTGCCCTATTTCCTCACTCAGAGTTTGGATGAAGCATGCTGGTTCCCTTTGTACCAACATTTTTTTTCTTTTAGCAAAATTCCACTTCCCTCTACATCAATTTAATCATTATTCTGTGATGCTAAAAAAGGAGGGGGGGGCGAGGATCTGTAATAAAGCATATGATGTTGTGTCTTAAGAGAAGATCCTTGGACAAATTCAAATGGGCTTTACTCAAAATTGAATTGAATGTGACACCACATTAATGATTATATTTACCCTGTCTTTGAATGTATATATCTAAACTTCAATCCTACAAAGATTTACAATTAGTCATTGTAGGTACTCAGTCCACTGATAAAGATGGCAACTCCTCTATGACTTCAAGTCTCCAAGAGTTTTTGTGGATAAAAGATGAATCATTCTGAGGTCAGCCTGGTGATCAGCCTGTCACAACTTAGCTGGGCTGATCCTTAAATGACAGACAGACATGCAGTTAGATGAAAGACATGAAATCTTTCCATCTGGTTAGGACCTGAAAGAGCTGTGTCCTTTTGGCAGAGTTTTTAAGAACACAGGATCCCCGCTGTGCTATGGTTTATTTTATTTGATTTATTCATTTATCTGATTTGATTTCATACAACTTGCTATTCCTTTTAAATATATAATAAAGTTGTCATGTAATTTTCCCCCTCCTTCCTGCCCTAGAGATGACTGCCTTTAGGTAAAAATGCATGCATGCATGTGTGCGTGTGTAATCATTCTATAAATACTTCTATGTATCAGTTGTTACTCTGGATGCAGATACCATCTTCCTTCATATGTCCTTTTTAGTTAATTTGGGTGTTTGTAAAAGTCAAAATGACTTGTTTGGTCAAAGTTGTTCTTATAACAATATTGCTGTTGCTGTATACAATGTTCTCTTGGTTCTGTTCATTTCACTCTTCATTTCCTGCAAGTCAATCCATGTTTTTTCTAAGATCATTAAGCTCATCACTTCTTATAGCACAGTAATATTCTATCACAATCACATACCACTATACTATGATGAGGCATTAAGTAGTATTTTGAAGAGGGTATTTTTCTATCTCTATATACCTATCTATAGTTATATCCATATTTGATCATCTGTAGGCTCCTTGATGGTAAACACTGCTTAATTTTTGTCTATATCCACAGTGCTCTGCACGGTACCGAGAACACAGTAGGGATTTAATGAGGACTCATTAGCTGATTCTATATTGACCCCTATATTTATATCTATATCCTTATCTATATGTTTAACATATTATATCTGACAGAATGCAAGCTTCTTGAGGGCAGAGACCATTTTACTGTCTTTGTAATTTCAGCAATCATCCATTCAATCAACAAGTGTTTATTAAGTGTTTACTATATGCCAGGCACTATTCAAACAATTGGAGATAGGAAGAAAGACACAAAAATATATCCTGGTCTCAGGGAACTTATACACTTACAGGGGTGAGAAGATTTAGATAGACACATGATAGAGATAGATAAAAACAGATATATACACATATGTGATATAACCTTTTGCATGTATATATATAATACATATATTAAGAGAGCTAGATATACACATACATAAATATATGTATAGACATATATACACATGTGTGCGTGCACACACATATGTGTGCATGTATATACACATATACACATATACATAAAATAGATTAGAAGGAAGGTAACACTGGAGGAAAACATTCAAGTGACTTCCTCAGAACCAAAATAAAAGAGGAAACTATGTTTGTAGGTTGTTGTCTATTTTCTTTTGATTGAATAAGGAGTTTAAGTCATAGTAACATCATAATACAGATCAACTAGCCTAAGTAGACATTTAGAAAACTATCAATTTGCTCTAATCCATTGTGGTATATTGGAAAGGGTCAAGATTCTAGTCTTATTCCTGTGGCTACCTGGTCATATGATCTTGGATAGCATCTGAGTTCAAATTCTCACTCTTCTACTTACTCCTGTGGAGGTAAGTCGCTTCTCCTTTAGGTGCTCATCAGTTAAACCAGATGACCATTAAGGGCCCTTCAAGTTCATTTAGTATGCAGCTGGATCATGATGTGACTCTCATTGACTTATATTCAGCTGATAACAATGGTTCAAATGGCCTTGACTCTGTGTGACCCATAGCAATCTATTAAAGTCTGGAAGTAAGACATGTGCATATTCCAGGGTAAGACTCAACCAACTACAAAGGTCACTTTGAGGAAGGTACTTTGTAAACCCTAAAGATTTAATACATAGTAAATGTGATTTACCATTATTAACATTTTCACCATCCTGAACATTTGCATACTTTGAACACTTCCTTCTTACTCATAAAGCTCTGAAAAAAGAATAGAGATTTTTTTTTAAGTCTCTGCTGTGTGTTACAAGGATAATCAGATGTATGAGGAAATATGCAGTTTGGATTTCTATTTTCTCACTTGCCTCTTTGTAAATGCTATCATCCTACCAGGTGAATAATCATTAAAAGGGTGGCACCATTTTAGGGGCAATTTTCTATAGAAATCAAAACCCAATATTGTTTAATTACCTGACATTGTGAAAATGGCCTATAAAGTATAATTTATAGTTTTATTTGTCTGACCATTTGCTTCTTGCTTTCTGTATCATCTATACCTTCTAAGGAAAGACAATGATTGAGAGGTAGCATAGGGGTATGGGGTAGATAGAATACAAAACTGGAGTCAATAAGATATGGGCTGAGAGTCAGCCTCTGGCACTAGCTGCGGGACTATGGGCAACTCAGTGTTTCTGAGCTTTACTTTACTCATCTGTAGTGACTACTTCACAGGTACTCTTAGGACTCAATTGTGATTATAGGTGTGTGTGTGTGTGTTTGTATACACACATACATACATAAATTAGACTTTTAAAATGTATTTAATATACTTTTATACTATATATAATATCATTTATCCTTTTACAATATATATATATACTTTTTGTGTATAAATATGTAAATATATCATATATTCAAATATATATGGATTTGTGATTTTATGTGCATGCATATGTGTATGTACATGTATGTGTATAGATATATACGTATATACAAATGCATACACATAAATATATATGTAGGTATATACACATATACATGTCTATCTGCTGAGGTTTAGGGGTGCTGGGACCCCAAAATAGTGACACATGGGTCCTACTTAAATGAATTGGACCCAAGCCTTCTTTCAGTCAGAGACAAGCAAGGTTTATTAAAATTCCTATAAATGGGTGTGATTTGAAAAATCTGCCATATTCATAAGTGGCCAGATTGAACCTGAGACCTTTCATGAGAACAAGACAGATCTCATATATAGAAAAACTGTGGGAGAAATCTAGGCCAAGTAATCTGGGGATGACTGGAGGAGGGGTCTAGGGATGATCTTGAAGGGAGTGACCAGTAAGTAGGCTGGTGTGACTGTGAGATAACAGAGAAGGGCTCAGAAGGCCAGGGACCTGGACTGTGTGGCCAAGGGAGAATGATGTCTAGATAGGATCAAGGGTGGAAAGTAGCTGGAGGCAATCTGGAGGTAACAGACAGTGAAGGAGGACTGGGCTAAATTAAGGGTAACTGAAAATTGGGAGATTGGGCATAGGGATAACAAAAGGCCAGAAGAGAGGATTATAGCCTCAGGTGAAAGCTAAATCAAGTGAAATTCAAGGAGAGTTCCAGGGGATTTCCAGAGCCTGTTCCCCATCATCTATCTATCTATCTATCTATCTATCTATCTATCTATCTATCTATC
>NW_027187378.1:3398145-3449817 GCF_028583685.1 Petaurus breviceps papuanus
TATCTATCTATCTATCTATCTATCTATCTATCTATCTATCTATCTATACTTTAAAGGTGACTTCCAAGTAATATCTCAATGTCAGTTATATTATTATAACCATTTCAGATAGGCACCTCCTATAAGGCCATTTCATTTTTCCTTTCTGTTAGTACTTACAATATCCCAAATCAGTCTGATCTGAGGATATTCTGAATAACTGATTATTTTCATGGTAAAGAGAGGCACTAGCTTGAATCTTTGGATATCTTAAGCAAAAGCAATTTAACTTCCTGGGGCTTCTACTATTTATTCAATAGATAAAAATATAATTAAAAAGATGATTCCCACTCATGTCAGTCTCTGGGAGTTGAACACCATAAATTATGAATGATCTCTTTATGTATAGGATTGCAAATTAGCCTGGAATGGAATGTTGCCATATTTGGTCAAGCCTAGGAAGTTGTAGGAATTGTTCTTTTTCTTTCTTTTAAGGGACTCCTTTTGTCTTTCTGCTGACACTATGAGTTTTTGTAAGAATTTTTGCATCTGGCACAGGGCCTGAGGGACCTGGGAGAGACACATTATAAACACCTTATTTTGTGACATAACACTCTTCTAAATTTTGGTGATGTCCTTCTTTTACCTCCTATGTTGCATTCCTAGAGGTCAATTTCCCATCCAGGACAAAGAACTTTCAAAACACTTTGACTGGTGGTAATGGCGAGATATCTGGGAGTCATAGGCTGGATGGATAGATTCCCTCTAGCCTATTAACTACATTAGGAAAAGTTATTTTTTTTCTATTTTCCTCATTTTCTTATCTCCCACAGTTTTATAGGATCATAAGATGTTAGCCATTAGAACTGGAAAGGAACTTACAGATCCTGTGGTTAGTCTTATTTGTCAGATGAGGAAACTGGGGCCCCAAAGGTAAAGTGATTTGGCTAAGGTCACATAAATAAGTAGCACAACTGGAATTTAAATCCAGGACTTCTAACACCAAACTAATGGCTCTTTTGACTACATTAGACTTCAATAAATGACTAGTTATCTTGATATCATACTTTCTTCAAGGAGAAAAACAAAAAAAGAAAAATCTATGCATGTTTTTATCTTGGAAGGGCAAATAATCCTAAGCTACATAAGTCCAACAATTTCTGCACTAGAATAGTCATTTTTCTTTGTCTATTTGAATGTTTTATCTTTTCAGTCACCCAGGGATCCAACCCATGTCTGATTCTTCTATCTCCCTCCAATTTGCACCACCATATCCAATAAATTGATGAGTCTTCTGCCTCCACAGCATTTCTTAAATCTATCCCCTCCTCTCCACTCACCCAGGCAGTCCTCTTTTAAATCTATTACCTCTCACCTAATTAGTATCCCTGCTTCCAGATACTTCTATCTCCAGTTCATCTGCTGAAAATCTGCCAAATTGCTCCTCCTAAGACAAAGTTCTGACCACAACTTTCCCCTGCTGAAAATTTTGGTACTTCCCATACCTTTAGGGTAAAATATTAACTCTTCAACCTGGCATTTAAAACCCTCTATAATATGGGGTCCATCCATAGTCATCCTTGACTCCTCCTTCTCATTCACATCATTAATCTAATCAGTAGACAAATCTTGTTACTTCTAACAGCCTCTCCTTACACATACAGATGCCACCCAGTTGAGGCTGACATCACCACTCACCTGGATTATCTCCAAAGCCTCCAAATTGGCCTCTGTACATGAAATCTCTTCACACTCTAATTCACTGTCCATACAACTGTATATAGCCAAAGCAATACCCATAGCAGTTATAGCCAATGCAATACCCAGAGCAGTTGCTATGAATATGCAGGTATATTTCCAGGGTTGAAAGACAAAATATAACAGACTCTCTTCCTCAAAGATGAAACAAAGCTATTTATTTATATGCCAGAAAGCCAAATCCACTGTGGTCATAAAGAATTTGGTACACATTACCAGTGGAGGGAGCACCACCATCCCCAAGCCTTCCCTCCATCAGGCCTCCCCAACAAGCAAGTTCCCTTAGGCAAAATGCCCCTTTCTCACCGCTAGGTGCTCTGCCTCTCTCTGCCTCCTCTCTCTCTCAGCTCCACCTCACTCTCCCACTTCCTGCTCCACTTATCTGGCAAGCTCCTCCCACCATAGGCTCCATGTGACTCAGGCTCATGTGACTTAGGCTTCCATGTGATTCAGGCTCAAAGCTGGTCACATAGGACTATTAATGGGCAAGAAAGATCTTCCCATTCCATTAATAGTACTAGTTGCTAAAATTATTTTCCTAAGGGATAGGTCTGTTTATGGCCTTATCTGATTAATTAATTCCAATGACTCCCTATCATCTCCCTGTCATCATAAGTCAAGAAATGAGTTTATTGATGATTTCTTAATCACAAATTGTATAGGAGAACTAGCATAAAAGACATCATAAGAAAGATGGGTAAGAAAGAAAGATGACAGATAGCCTGCCTGGCTCAATGGTATTGGTATGATGTTGAGATATTTAGAGGAAGGCCCCAGTATACAGCATGGTCCCTGAGTAGAGGATTTATAGGGAAGACATAGATAAAAACTGCACAGGATGAAAAGGTTTCATGGGCTGTGATCTGCATACCTGGAGGAAGCACACATCTTGATATTATCACGGGTCTGTTCAAGTATCAAACTATGTTCTCTGTTCCCCAAGCCAAAGTAAGGCTTGCATCAGGTCAAAAACAAAATATTCTGAGCCAGCATGGACTTCTAAGAATGTTTTGTCATATAATTTGTGCCAGGATGTATACCCTATTACAGGTTGGGCCTCAAATGTACAATATGCTCACTGCATCAACTCAGTCAAATTGTATATGTGGATATTACATATAGATTTTATGTACAAGCTGAAGCCTCTTTAGATATATGGTTCATCAAAATCTTGATGAACTTTCTTGTTTGTCTTTTGGCTTCTGTTGTCAGCCTGTTCTTCTGGATTATCGGTGTGCCTTCAAGCATGTCCTTTGGTCCTTGTTTGCTTGGTATCCCCTACTGGCTGATTTGAAGAATGATTCTTTTTTTCCTCTGAACAAACCACTTTTTCTTTTTTTTGCTTCTGAGCCCTCATGAAATAAGATGTTACCATGGTAACCATGGCCACCATAGTGGCCTGTACTGTCCACAGATCAGGCTGACTTGCCAACACCAAAACCTCCATCATGGAGGGCTCATTGTCTCAACAACCATCTGGTCTTGGGGCTCGGGGGTGCCAAGAGGAACTGGACAGCATGACATCCTTGACACTGGCCTATATAAACAAATTTGATACTTGTTCTGTGTAAATACTGTAAATATGCCTTTAAATAGAATGTAAGTTTTCTTTTTTTTTTCAGAAATGTAATTTATATGCCCATTTCCTTAGCCTTCCTATTTTGATGGTAAATATGTCTCTTAAAAATGCTACTATCTATTTAGATAAAAATAAATCTGGCCCAATTATGATGTGGAATGCACATCAAACCTGGTTTTAGCTACAGCAGAACCAATTAAAGAAGGCTGAGACAGACATTGTTTGACCTGAGACTGAAGGATGAGCCTTACCAACTGTCTACTAAAAAAAGAAATGTTTGATATGCTTAGTTAATAAACCAATATTGCTTTTGGCTTTATAGAATAAAAAGTGGTTTATTTTTCCTTCGAAAGTCATAATAGTGAATTAATGAACATTTTTAGATTATCAGAGGCATTTTTTAAGTAGTTCTGAAATAGACTACAAACTCTCTCTAAGGTTACAGTAATTTCTTTTCTTTTTTGTGCTTTTCGGAGGGGGGAAGACAGGGAAATTGGGTTAAGTGAGTTGCCAAAGGTCACATGGCTAGTAAGTGTTAAGTGTCTGAGGTTGGATTTGAACTCAGGTCCTCCTGACTCCAGGACTGGTGCTCTATTCACTGTTCCACCTAGCCGCCCCAAGTTACAGTAATTTCTAAACATTTAAAGCCAATGGCCTTATCTCAGTCTTTGTTGTGTTTGACTGCAAACTTTTGATACTTTTAGCACTTTTCCTTCTGGCCATTTTCTCCTTCCTTGGCTTCTGTAATACTGCTCTCTTTAATATCATTGAGGTCATTTGATTGAAGGAAACCTAATCCATCTTAGAACAGGAAAGAAGGGCAACATTACAAATGGTTTCTATCCCAGGTCAGAAAAACCCACTCAAGGGTTAGGAAAAATTGTGGGAAAAGGTAAGAATGGAAAGAAATATTTTGGAAAACATGATGGTTCAGAAAGAAAAAAGAAAAAGCAAAGATTTGAAAATTAGACTTAAACCTTACTCTCTAATATTGTGGGAAAAAAATTTTCTTTGAGAAAAGACCTGCCAAGTTCTATGTGTGACTAAATCAAAAAACACCATGAAGAATGAAATTGATTGTATTTTAACAGTCAGGGAAAGACTGATTTAGGAGATCCTTGAGTCAACCCACATCAGCTTATTAGAGTTGAGACTAGAATTTCAAAACAAAAGGAGTAATAATGAGGAAAATTTATAGTACTATTGTATTGTAGTATTTATGTACTTTTATAATTAGGGGAAGCTAGATGGTACAATGGATAGAGCACTGGGCTTGGAATCAGGAAGATTCAGCTTCCCAAGTTCAAACCTGGCTTCAGGCACTTACTAGCTATGGAACCATGGGCAAGTCATTTAACCCTGTTTGCCTCTGTTTCTCATCTGTAAAATGAGTTGGAGAAGGAAATGGCACTCCAGAATATTTATCAAGAAAAGCCCAAATGGGGTGGATATGATTGAAACAATTGAGCAACAATCACCAGTATGATACCAATATATGTAGCATTATAATATGGCACAAGTCAAACAACTAAATCCTAAACCATTTATATAAGTAACTGACAACTAACATGGGAAATATAGATGACATTGACACCTACTATAATACTCTCTTCCAGAAGTTTAACCATTGTCAATTAATTGTTACAACAAATGATTCAGTCAACAGAAAATATCTGAATTACTTTCCAAAAAGAAAGAGATGACTCCTAAAGGCAACACTATGCTAGAATATAAACTCATTTTATAAAATTGTATGAAGAAGGATGATAGCCAGTTATGAGCAGTATCATTTCATAAAGCAGAAAGAGGTATTAGAAGATCAAACCAGTTTAAAGAAAGCTTTATAAGATACTTAACTAAGTAAAGTCATCCAAAGGGCATTTAAGGATAAAAATGGAAGACTATAAGGAGAAGAAAAATTAAAAAGATTTATAAAAATCATCATAATGAGCAGTCTTCCCCACCAAATACAGTCCAGCCACCACAATTGGACCCTGATATCCCAGTCCCATATAACCAGGGGAAGTATAAATGTCACTAAAGAGAATAAAGAAGGGAAAGCAGCTGGATTGGATCATACTCAGAGAAGACTCATAGAGGCAACACAATTGTGGGGAGGTTGAGAGACTGGTATACAAGGTATTCAGGGAGGCAAAAATGTCAAAAGGGTGGAAAAAATTCAGTCCTTATGAGTACTGAAAAAAAATGAATAAAGAACCGCAATAACTACTGATTAAGTTCAATCACTTCTATAAGTTTGGTACTTAGTCATTTTTCAGGTAGATGTTACTATTTCCAAAAAGAAGATAAAATAAAAAGAACTTTTAAATTAATTTTGCATCAGAAACTCATCATCTTTCTTGGATAAAAACCTGCCTATCTGCCTACCTAAAATGGGAGGTGGGGAGGGGAAGAACTGGCTATGTTAAAATGACTAGTTATTTGGGGGGAACATAGAGGTGAAATTTAGTTAATGATATGAGGTTCTTTTTTTTTAGCATCTATAACTACTGACCTCTATGCACACTCTCCCATCTATCCAAAATCTTCCTGAAAATCATCATCTATACACACATCAGAGGCATTAGCAATGAAAGTATTAGTAGGGAGCAAGGGAACATATTCATCATTTTATAATTAATTAAAAGATGTAGAGAATATAAGATCCTATTGTGTTTATTGCTTGTGATCTCAAAAAAGTGATTTTTGATTCAGTAGGATGAAACACTTTTAGTCTCTTTTCCAATAAATCACCTCCCATTATGCATCAAGGTAATTCAATATTGCCTAAAATACATAAAATATAGATAACCTAATTAATATAAATATGTAATATATAATTAATATAAATAAATAAAACAATATAATATATAATTAATAGAAATAAGTAAGGCAAACTTCTGATTATAAACATCAAGTGAGATGTAAAACAGGGAGATGCCAGCTCACTAAAAGTGTTCACCACTATGATGAAGGAGATGCAGCACAGAGTCAAAGCTGAGGAGAGTTTTCCTGTGGATGGTGAAGGCCCATAAGTACTTCTATGTAGATGGCAATATGCTAATTGAATCAAGCCTGAGAACATTGACATTCCTGGGAGAGACCTGTAATTTCTTAAATGAGTTTGGCTTGTCCATACACACAGGATAGACCAAGTAGATTAAGAATATTTACTGCTCAGATTTCAATATGCATTTAGATGGACAGCTTATAAAGCTAGTCCTTTGGTATGTGTATCTGAGTAATGTGCTTGCCCAGTGTTGAATAGGAATAGGATGATGGAATTTTACAAAGTACCCTTAATGCTTCCAACTTTCCCATGAAAGTAAAAGTCCACCTTTTTATGTATTTATTTTTAAGCAATCGGAGTTAAGTAACTTGCTCAAGGTTACATGGCTAGTTATTATTTCTGGGTGTGGTGCTAAGTATCTGAGCCTGGATTTGATCCCCAGGTCATCCCGACACTGGGGCTGGTGCTCTTACTCGCTGAGCCACCTGTCCACCCCTAAGCAATTAGAGTTAAGTAACTTGCTCAAGGTTACACAGACAGGTGTTTCTGGGTGGGTGCTAAGTGTCTGAGCCCGGATTCGATCCCCCAGGTCATCCCGACACTGGAGCCGGTGCTCTTACTCGCTGTGCTACCTGGCCGCCCCAAGTCCACCTTTTTTAATATCAAATTTCTACCAATGGTGCTCTATGATTGTGAGAGAACACATAAGCCTTCAAGGAATCAAAAAAGGATATTGCGCATATAGCAATGGAAAGGTTAATAGTAGGTATACTCAGAGAATAGTAATCAGAGAAGAGCAACTTTGAAGAACAGGAGTAAAAGATACTATTGAAGAATTATACAATAGTAAGAGATAGATTGACCATATGGCAAGAGGTTACAGGTGGACATACAGAATATTCTACTGGTACCATCATGATCTCAGGAGAAAACAAGAAAGGACTCCAGTACATTGGCTAGAATCTATATATTGAGCTATTGGAGGTTATGGATAAGAATTACTCAAAATGTATAAATATGCGTGAGTTGCAATCTGTACAATTAGAAGGAATTTCCAAACCAGTGGAATAACAGGTCTCTTTGAGCATATTAAGGTAGGAAAAAATGACATTCACCATGATCCTATGTTACAGAATTATATAGCAAAACAATTAAACCCTCTGATTTGTATGAATGTATTGTTTGAGCCAGGAATTGAAGTCACCTTGAAGAAATCCTTATTAATGTACCTGTATTTTGAAAAAGGTACAGATTTTAAATTAGTCTACACTTATCAGGTCTCCCATGTGAGAAATTCATTCCCTTCTCATCTCTGACATGTATATTCCTGAAGAGTTAGATCCTAGTAAGATATAAATATACTGCATTTCTTTACATGTTTGAACATTTTATCTCCTTAATAGTACATAAGTTCCTTGAGGTCAGGGAATACTTTGTTGTTGTTATTGTTTTTTATCTCCAGTGCCTAACATACTGTTTTGTACATCAACGCACATTAAAAGAAATGTTATCTTAATGAATCTCACATGTTGTACCATTCCTGAATTTTTGGACATTCTAAATCTGTAGAATCTGAGAAATTCCTGAAGGAAGAAGTAAGATAAGGTATGTGATATATATCATAACAGCCCACATATTTAAGTGATAACAAAACAAAAAGCATTTTTCCCCAAAGTTTTCTTCCCTGAAAAACATATGCATATGAAACACATGTGCTAATATTTCATTTTCAGTTCTACATTCAGATTGCCAAAAAAAATAAAAAAAACACCCAACAACCAGGCAAGGTGTGATATTTTAATCATCCATGTTGTTTTAATATTCTAGTGACACATTTTTTTGTTGTAAATTCTTTACCAAGTCACTTCTCAAACAGATGCTGTTACCTCCAGAGAGACGATGAAATAAAAGGAACTTTTAACTAGTTTTGCATCAGATACTCACCAGGTTAGGGAGAGAAGGAATTGGGTGACTGGAAATCACTAGTTATTTGTGAAGAAGACAAAGGTAGCACAATCATTTGAATTGTTTTTAAGACTTTAGAGACAATATCTAAAAATTAATTGAAAGAAAGGTATGTTTATCCTGGAAACGATTTGAGGGAACTGAATAGCTATCTTCATATATTTGAAGGGCTATCATAAAAAAAAATTAGATATTTTATGTTCAGAACATTCTCTTCCCCTTTGCTTCAGTCTTTAAGAAGAGTTAGCTCTTTCCCTTGCCATGGGCAGCCTTTCAACTTATAATCTTAATTCCATCATTTTCTATCTTCTCTAGGATCTTGCCTTCTGAATCATCACCTCTCTTTTTTCATTTTTAATATTTGCCTCTTCATTTGCTCCTTCCTTGTGGCTTCCAAACACCCCTAGATCTCCCTTGTGCTTAAAAAGTCTTATTTTGATATTACCTCTTTTTAACTCTCTCTCTCTCTACACAGAGGCATGCACACACGCACACATGCATACACACATGCACACATACACATGTGTGTATATATATATGCATATATATTTCTCTTTCATAGTCAAATTTATAGAAAATATCATCTACGCTTATTGTCTACATTTCCTCACCTCCTACTTTCTTTTCAGTACCTTAAAATCTGGCTTCTGACCCCATAAATTTACTTAACCTCTTTTCTCCAAAGTATCAGCAAACTCTTATACATTGAAGTAATGACCTTTTCTTAGTCTTCATTCTATTTGATCTTTGCTGATTTTGAAACTATCTACCACCTCCTTCCTACTGATCACTTTCCCCTTCAATGGCTTTCTTATCATTGCTCTCTTTGCTCTCCTTCTACCCATTTGACTATTTCTTCCATGTCTCATTTGCTGGTTCATTATCTTCTTCCCCTGTTGGCAACTTCAAAACTCTGACTCTCTTTTCTTATTTATGTCTATACTCTTTCCCTTGGTGATCTCATAACCTCCCATAGGATTATCATCTCCATGCAGATAACTTTGAAATCTATATATCCAACACCAGTCTCTTCCTGAGCTTCAATCCTCCACTACCAACAAGACATCTCACCCTGGATGTCCTAAACGCATCTCAAACTCAATATGTCCAAAATGGAACTCATTATATTTTCCTTCAAACTTATACTTCCTCTAAATTTCTCCTTTTTTCTGTTTAAAGTACACATAATATTGCATTTTTCGGGTTTGAAATATTGGAGTCATCCTGGATTCTTTCTTCTCCTGATTCCTTTCCCTCTTTCCTTCTACAATGAGCTTAGTATTCATTCTACTTCCGTAATAACCCTTGAAACACTCTCCTTCTTTTCATTGATAGAGCTTCTTTCCTCATTCATGTGCTTCTTACCTCTCATCTGCACTCTTGTAATAGCCTTCTAATGGGTCATTGTTTTTAGTATTCCCCCTCTATTTTATTCACCACTATGGTTCCCATATTCAAAAATCTTTAGTGATTCCCCATTGCTTCTTGAACTAAAAATATTAAAAAATAACAACAATATTTTCAGCCTGATGCTTAAAGTCAACCAAAATCTGGGTTTTTTTTTCATATTCCATTTCAAGAACTCTCCATTCTAGTAATAATCCTGAGAACTCTTCCCTGTTGTGTTTCGGGATAGGGGAGATGGACAGTTTTTAATCCACTAATCTGTAATTGACCTTTTAGACTCAGGGACAGGATACAGTTTTTTGGTTGGTGTTGCTCAAGAGCTGGGATAAAAAAAGGGATTAGGTGAGACTGTTTGTTCCCATTTGTAATGAAGTTTCATTCTAAAATGTCTTCATTCATGTCAAGAAAGGAAAATCACGGAGAATTTCTTTCTCTGCTGCTATATCCTCTCCACTTACAGTCTCTACCTTAGTTCAGACCCTCTTCATTTCTCACCTAGATTATTACATTAGCCCCCAAATTGGTCTTCTGATCTCAACTCACACTCCTTTCCATCTACCCCATTCATACTGCTGCTGAACTGATTTTCATAAAGTGCAAATCTGATCACTCTAATCACTCATTCAATAAATTCTGATTATCTATATTCCCTATTATCTGAAGAATCAAAAATAAACAATTTTTTTTAACATCCAAATCCTTTCACAACTTGACTTCCTTCTAATTTTCTAAGTCTTTTATACATTACTCCCTTTCACTTTTTTTTTTTTTTGCTATTCCTTACACATGATATTCCATCTCCCATCTCCATACTTTTGAACAGGCTGTGTCCCATGTCTGGAAAGTTCTACTTCTTCACTTCTGACTCTCAGATGTCTAGTTTACTTTAAAATTGAGCTGGTATAACACCTCCTATATGTAGCCTTTCTGGTTCCCTTAGCTATTATCCATTCCCATTGCTTCATATTTATTTTGTATTTATTTATGTTTCTATATTATATCTTCTCATAAAATATGTTACTAAAAGACATGAACTATTTTGTCTACAATACTGATACCTAGCCCAGTGTCTGGGACATAATAAGTGCTTACTAAATGCCCATTGCTTAAATGATTACTTGGTTCATTTTATGTACTATTATTTTTTTTAAACCAAGGACTTTAAATTTACCTCTATTAAATTTCTCCCAATTAGTCCAACACCTTCATTTAAACTTGACCAGATTTTTATGTTCTTCAATGCATTAGCCAGTTCTACCATCTATGACCTCTATACTTTTATCCAAGTTATCAACAAAAGTTGTTGATTAAAACAAGGTCAAAGATACTAGAGAATGACTCCTAGTTATCATTGGTCTATTAACCAATTCCATCATTCAGTGGATCCAGTAACTCAGCCAGATTAACTGATTGAGATAGCCAGTCTTAACTGCCCTTTTTCAGCAGACTAAGATACCTCTGAACTGTTAGCAGATACCAACTAGCCCATACTAGACACTGAACCTCACTGAGACTCAGTTTCTTCACTTTTAAAAATAAAGTGGTTTGGATAAATAATTTCGAAGGTTTTCTATCTCTGAATGCAGAGATTCTATGATTCTTTGTAAAGCCTATGATTAATAGCTTGAGTTTTATTCTCATCCCATTAATGAACCAGGGTATCTTATCATTTACTTCAAGTGGAACAGGTGATTTTTTTTGAGTAAATCAATCAGTATCAATCATGAAACTATATAAATTTCTGATCCTTAATCATTTTATAGTTCCAAGGACTTTAATGGTGGGAACTTGAATTTTTAACACAAGTAAATATGACTTTATATTCATCACCAACATTTGGAGGGATAGAATTGATTTTCTTAGCTGTGGTTTCTGAGAAGACAGAAGCTATAATAGCTGAAGAGGCAGATGCCAGGATCCATTTCTATAAGGATGGGCTCCCTGGATGAAGGCTGTAGCAACTGTGTTAGAAACTGTACCCTTTATCTGGGAGACATTGCTATTTGGTCACTTTATTTCAATTCACTTCAATTCAAAGTGTGCTTATTAATACACACAAGACATTGTATTAGATGATGGGCTATATAAAAATTTTAAAAATCAGAATCTCTGCCCTCGAGGAGATATGCAATAATGACTATTATACAAATTATAATATAATATAATTAAGGGCATTTAAATCAAACACTAGCATCAGAGATACGAAGAATAATGAATCATTTCTAGCTGGAGGAATCTGAAGTAGTTTTGAATGATTGTGAAGTCTAAGGTTATAACACTCCAGTAGTGGCAAAAATTGAACGAAGATGGGATTTATAAGAGTTGAGAAGCTGAAAGAACAAAGAGACCAACCAAGATGTTCAAAGTGTTGTCAGCTTGAATATGGAAGCATCTAAGGACGATCACAAGAGAAGTGATGTAAAAGAAAACTATAAGATAAGTGTTGAAAGCATCAAGGAAAGTGAAAGAATGCCTTGCAGAACCACATAGAGTGGTAGAAGCTATCAACAGGGATTTGGAGGGAGCAGTAAAATCATCTTGCATGGACTTCTTTGGGGGAAATTCATATTGACTCCTAGTAATTAACACATCCATTAAAAGCATACACAGGAGAGCTATTTAATAATTTTAGAATTTGTTTGGCCTAGTTGTGGAACTCACATCTCTATAGTTTCTTAGACTTACCCTTTGTTTCCCTTTTGGAAAAAACAACAACAGCAACAACCACAAACACAACAACATTCTTTGCCTCTGTCAAGCCTTTTGGTTCCTTTCTCTTTCTATGAATCCTTGAGGATTATTAACAATGGCTCTTCATTCATATCTGTAAGTTCTTTCATCTTGTAGGTAGAAAACTATGATGTAGTCAGAATGAACAATGGATTTGTGTTTACCTCACTACTTATGAAACTGGTAAGTCATTTCACTTCTCTTGGTTCAGAGTTTCCTCTTCTATACAATGAAGACAATGAGGGGAGGCCAGGTAGCACAGCGAGTAAGAGCACCGAGTAACTGAGTAACTGAGTAACCGAGCACCTGTAACCTGTGTAAGAGCACCGAGTAACCGAGCAACTGAGTAAGTAGCACAGCGAGTAAGAGCGAGTAAGAGCAAAGTCGGGATGACCCAGGGATTGAATCCGTGCTCAGACACTTAGCACCCACCCAGAAACACCTGGCTTTGTAACCTTGAGCAAGTTACTTAACTCCAATTGCTTTAAAAAAAATACAATGTAGACAATAATTGAATTACTATCCTAAATTCTCTGTGGGCAGGCACTGTTTTTTATTTTGTTTTTATACCCCCTCTTAATTCCAGAGTTTTCACTCAGTTAATTATTTCCTATTTATCCTGGTTTGTATATATTTGTTTGTGTGTTGTCTACCCCATTAGATTGTAAGCTCCTTGAGGACAGGAACCTTTTTAATACTTCACATATAGTAGGCACTTAATAAGTGTTTACTGAATCAAATCTAGTTGAATCTTCATAGGAAACAGGACTTAAAGTACCTGGAAGAATACTTAGGGATAAAGTGTTGGATTTGGAATTAAAATCACACCTCAGACATTTACTTGTGTGACCATAAACAAGTTAATTACACCTTAAATTTTACTTACTCCCTTGATTTTCCTCATCTATAAAAAAAGGATTACTACTAAGACCTTCCTCCCAGAGTTTTTACTGGTATCAAATGAGAAAGAGGTGGTAAAGTACTTTACAAACCTGAATATACCACATGAATGTTCTGCTATTATTTTATAGATGAGGAGACTGATACCCAGAGACTTTAAATTTATCTCTATTAAATTTCTTCTAGTTAGCTTAAGACTGTCATTGCAGTCTGACTAGATTTTCATGGGTCTATATTCTGTTTTCCAGTGTATTAGTCATCTTTCCCATTTATGACTTCTGTACCTTCCTGCAAGTTATTAATAAAAAGGTGGATGAAAACGAGGCCAAGGATACCATGGAGTCCCTCCCAGCTGTCATTAGTCTATTAGTCAATTCCAGCATTCAATGGATCCAAGTAACTGAGCCAAATTAACTGATTGAGTGACTTACCCAAGGTTAAATGGCAAGTAGATGTCAGGGCCAATTTGTTGTAAATATCAAATAGAATTATGCATATAATTTGTGAAGCATCATGCAAATATCAGATCTGATAACGATAATGATATGATTTGTCAGAACTTGGAAGTCCAATCACCATACATTTATTAGGCCCTTTCTGTATGCAAATATATGCACATAGGGGAGGTAGCACGTTGAAGTGGCTTGTGAGCTGGTGTCAGAATGAGGAATTGATCATCCTGGGTTCAAACCCCGTCTCTGATGCATTGTAACTGTGTGAACCTGTGCAATCACTTGACTTCTCAGTGACCTAGGCAATTTCTAAAATTATAAATTGCAAATGAGGTACCAACCTCTCTTGCTAAAGAGAGTTTTCTCTTCTGAAAACTATTTCACTGATATAGTTTCCTATACCAGTGAAATCATAGATCTAATCTCTATCCCTACTCTTACTATGTGCAAAGAGTGCTATTAAAGATACAAAGGGGATATAAAGACAGAATAAAAAAAATTGTCTTTGCCCATAGGGAATTTAGGATCATAGATTTGGTGCTGAAAGAGACGTGAAGGCTATCTAGGTCAATCCTTTTATTTTACAAATTAGAAAGTGAAGCCCAGGGAATCTGTGACTTGCCTACTGTAAAACAATTAAGTAAGTCAAGATTCAAACCCAGCTCCTCCAAATCAAAATCTAGCATGCCTTTTACCATGCTATGTTGAAGGGTCTACAATAAGTCAACCAAAGATAAATAGTCCTGACCTTTGAGGAAGGAAGCATGCCAACAACCAGGATAGTCAGGAAACGCATCCCAGAGCAGGTGATGCATAAGCTGAGTCTGGAAGGAACACTGGGGTTGGGGGGAGTGCCTTCAAGCACAGGTGACTTCCTGTCTAAAGGCATGAAGAGATAAATGGAATGCCAATTTTGTAAATAGCAACTAAGCCAGTTCGACTGAAATAGAATGTGTGAAGAGGAACAATATGAAATAAAGCTGGAAAGGTAAGCTGCAGAGGGCTTTAAATTCAGCCTGAGGAGTGTACATTTTAATTCTAGGAACAATAAGGATGTGGTAACGATTCTTAAGCAGGGAAATAACGTCAGATTTGTGCTTTGGGGAGATTTTTTTTCTTTCATATTTATGGAGGAGAGATTGGAGAGAGAAGAGACTGGAATCAGGGAGTCCAATTAGGGGACAGTTGAAATTACACAAATAAGGCATGCTGAGGTCCTTACCTAAGGTGTTTGTGGTCATGTTAGTAGGACAGAAAAAAGGAAACAAGCATTTTGTGCCAGGCACTATGCTAAGTGCTTTAAAAATAGAATCTCATTTGGTCCTCACTACAACCCTGGAAAGCAGGTACTATTATTATCCCCAATATTATTGTCAAGGAAATAGACATCAGTTAAATAAGTTGAGTAGTGCCATACATCTATTTTAATTTAATTTAATTTTTTCTTTATGGAGGGGGGAAGGCAGGGCAATTGGGGCCAAGAGACTTGCCCAAGGTCACACAGCTAGTGAGTGTTAAGTGTCTGAGGCCGGATTTGAAGTCAGGTCCTCCTGACTCCAGGGCTGGTGCTCTATTCACTCTACCATCTAACTGCCCCAAGTGTCATATATCTAGTGAGTTTCTGAAGTGGTATTTTTAATTCAGGTCATCCTGGACTTGAGTCCAGGACTTTACTCGCTGTGCCATTTAGCTGTTCCTTTAGTAGAAAGAAAAGTGCTATAGAATATCTAAGGGAGTCTTTGAGCCCTAGTAAAATGTTGTGTCATCAGTTGTTAGGGAAGTGTGATATTCCTAGTACTTCTGGATAAGTGTGGAATTGAGGAAAGATAGCAATGGACATATGGGCCCTATGATAGCTTCTTGGATGAGTTAGCGACTGAGTGTTGATAAGGACTCCAGGGCCTTACTGGTAGGACAATAGAGGTCTTATGCATGAATGGTCACAGCATCCAGGTGGATTTACAGGAGGGGACACCTGCTGTTCAAGACCACAGCCACAACTTTGTCACAGGTGATCAATAAGCATTTATTGAGTGCTTACTATGTTCCAGGCACACGCTAAACCCTGAGGATACATACAAACAAAAGTTCCTGGCATCATGGAACTAACATTATAATGAGGGAGACAACATGCAAACAAGTGTGCATAGAATGTATATACACATGTCATATATATTAGTATTCATACACACATATATACGTACACATGCTTTTTGTTGCTGTTGTTCTCAATTTGAGTCCTGTTCAACTTTTCATGGCCCAATGGGGGTGTTTTGTTTTTTGGTAAAGATACTAGAATGATTTGCCATTTATTTCTCCACCTCATTTTACAGACAAAGACAAAAGATGGTCTAATTTATCATTACAAAAATATCAATCTGTGTTATTGGTCTTGTTCGAGAATGAAGGATGAAAAACAATAACAGATGAGGAACTGAGGCAAGCAGGGTTAAGTGACTTGCCCAGGGCCACATAGCTGATAAGTGTCTGAGACCAGTTTTGAATTCAGGAAGATGATTCTTCCTGACTTCAGGCCCAGCACTCTATCCACTGTGCCACTTAGCTAAATGCTAGAGTACAAAAAGAGGCAAAAAATAATCCCTGTCCTCAAGGAGAGCCCTCAATCTAATGAGAGGGACAACATGCAAATGACTATACACAAAACAAACTATATACAGGAAAAAATGTGAAATAATTAAGAGGGAAAGCATTAGGGATTGGGCAAGTCTTCCTATAAAAGATGGAATTTTAGTTGAGATTTTAAGGAAGCCAGGGAAGAAAGCAGGTAAAGTTGAGGGGAGAGAGAGTATTCCAGAGATAGGGGATAGCCGGAGAAATTGCCCTAAGTTCAGAGCTGGAGTGTCTTGTCTGTGGAAAAGCTAGGAGACCAGTGCCTTTGGATCAAAGAGTATGTGTTTGGGGAGCAAGGTGTAAGAATACTAGGAAGGTAGGAGGGAGCTTGGTTATGAATGGCATTGAATGCTAAACAAAGTTTATTGTATTTGATCCTAGATACAAGCTACTAGAGTCACTTGATCAGACCTGCGCATTAGGAAAAAATCACTTTGGTGGCTGAATAAAGAATGCATTGAAATAGGAAGAGACTTGAAGCAGGCAGATTTAGCAGCAGATTATTGGTATAGTCCAGGCATGAGGTGATGAGGGCCTGTGGCAGTATCCTAGGAGCAATGATGAATATGGGAAATATACAGGCCTTGGAAAGTAGATTAGATATGGTGGAGCAGTGAGAGATAGTGAGAAGTGCCAGGTAACTCCTAGGTTATAAGCCATGACCCCCGAGGGACTTGGGAGGATAGTGTTGCCCTGTACAGTAATAAGGAAGGTGGTGGGGGGTAGAGAGGGTTTAGGGGGAAAGACAATGAGTTTGGTTTTGGACATGTTAAGTTTCAGATGTCTACTGGACATCCAGTTTGAGATGTCTAAAAGGCAGTTGGAGATGTGAGATCAGAGGTCAGGACAGAGTTTCAGGCAGATTTGAGAATCATCAGGGTAGAGATCATAGTTAAAGCCATAAGAAGAGGGTATGAAGCAGGAAATGATGATGAGGCCTTGAGCAAAGTCAGTGCGTTACAAATGAGCCTGAGGCAGACCAGTAGATAAAAGGTAAGGCTATAGGCAGGTAGTTGGAATGTGGCGTCCGGGAGGTCTGGTATTGGGCAATAACAGAAGTCCATGTGTGTGTTCAGTCCGAGTCAAGAAAGGCTAGGCCCACACAACATAGGCACCCAAGCATATGGACAGATGAACACAGGAGGAGGACTGTCATCCCTAGAAGAATAGAGGGTCAAAGCAGGACATTAGACCTGCAGTAACTGGGGAATAACAGGGACTCAAGCCAGGTGAGGAAGTCAGAGACTTCTATTTCCTAACCATTTCCAAATCATTCCACCTACAACCTGGAGAGCTTTCTTATCCTCTTTCCACTGGAACTCAGACTCTGCTCCCAGAACCCTAGGCTCTGAAAGGTGAGCTTTCATCTAATCTCACACAAAAGCAGGCCTCAGCCTCACTTTCCAAACATCTTCCCATGCCCCCTCCCATCCAACCTCCCCTTTATGTATGTATTATCTTTCTCAGTAGAATGTAAGCACTTTGAGGGCAGGAACTATCTTGCTTATTTGCTTATATTTGTTTCCTCAGTATATAGCGTAGTACCCAGTTCATAAAGTATTTAATAAATGGTATTTCACTTCATTCTTTCAATTATTTATTCATTCATTCATCCTACTGGGGTACAAAAGAGAAACTTGGTCATGGGAAAACAAGGCAGAAACCTAGTTACTGGAACTAGGTCAAGGTCAGATAATATCCAGAGCATACAGACTTGCTTTTGGGTCAACCAACTACTGGCCTGCTGCTTCTCAATTTCCTCTTGCCTGGGACAGGATTGGTTCCAGTTTCTGTGACTGCAGTTAGATAGGGCTTAAGTGGCTCAGCCAAAGAAAGTGAGATGAATAGATGGGCAGGGAGCCAAGCAGATCACTGCATAGTCTAGCCTCCTTCAACAAATTCCACAAAAGCCAAGTGCCCTGAAATGAGGCAAGGGGTTTGAAATGCAAAGCAGGGGAAAGAGAAACCTATCTATACGGGGCTATGTCCACAATAAGAACCAGAAGTTGGACAGATTGGTTTATTCAGATGCCTTTCAATATCCCTTTCTTAAACTTCCTCTGTGATTTCATGAGTGAACTTAGTTACTCTACTGACCCAAGTCATAACCCTCATACCTTAGCAGATAATTTTTTGAGTTGCTTTTTCAGATGTATAACCTCAGCATTATACTGAATTCCTCATTCTTGTTCCCATCACCCATCTGCTCAGTTGTGAAATCCTGCTGTTGCTATTTTCACGACTTTCTCAACCCTTCCTTCTCTCCCCTCACATAGCTACCACCTTAGTATGGAGCCTTATAACTTCTTCCTCAAATTATTGAACAGCCTGCTAATTGGTCCACATGCCTCAAATCTCTCCTCACTCTAGTTCATCCTCCACACTGCTGCCAAAGTAATTTTACCTTAATTACACATCTGACCATAGTGACCTTTCCCACTTAATCAACCCCAGTGTCTTCCTATAGCCTCTAGGATAAAATATAACTTACTCCACTTAGCTTTGGAAGCCCTGCATACCCTCAGTCAATATTTCCAGCTTTATTGGATATGGATTTTTTCATACTCTGCAATCCAACCAAACTGGTCTTCTCTCTGTTCCTCACACAGGGATACTCCGTCGCTTGTTCCTATGATCTTGCACAGATCATGATTGGAATCCCTTCTCTCTTTACATCTGCTTTATAGAGTCTCTTTTTATTTAAGATGCAGCTCAAGCACCATCTTCTATATGAATGAAGCCTTCCTGATCCTCCCAAATGATACTGCCATCATCCTTGAACATCCATTCAAGTTACCTTGTATTTAACTAATTTGTACTTATTTGTGTTCATAAACTTTATGTTTATGGTTTATATACTTATATAATTGTTGTTTCTACCATTGGATTGTAAGCTCCTTGTAAATAAGAATTGTTTTATTCTTTGTACTTGTATCCCCAGCCCCTGGCATGATGCCTGGAACATAGAAAGCATTCAATAAATACATGTTGATTGATTATTATATAGTGCTTCAAAAGCTTATGTAGAACTTTCCCCTACCAACCTATTGCATTCTGGGCCATCACCAGTCATCTTGACTTTTGTCTTTCCATTGGACTTTGATGACTCTGGAGGAGAAAGTGAGACCGATGACTATGCAGCTCTACTTTAATTAAATCTAATTCAGACATGATTCAAGACATCGCTCCATGATGTCACTGGTCCTCTTCAAAAATGAAGGAAAACAATAGGATTA
The DNA here is from genome assembly GCF_028583685.1 of Petaurus breviceps papuanus. NCBI lineage: Eukaryota > Metazoa > Chordata > Mammalia > Diprotodontia > Petauridae > Petaurus > Petaurus breviceps. The sequence goes on from NW_027187378.1 coordinate 3,417,793, forward strand.
CATACTTTATTTGACAGATGAAGAAACTGAGACTCAGAGAGATCAAGTGAATTGCCCAGAGTCCGATATCTTGTCAGTGTCTGAGCCAGGATATAACCAAAGGTTCCTTTAGATCTATGGCCAGTTCTCCTTCCATCACACCAGCCTTCTGGAGATGGACCTCTCTGAATTTAGCTACATTGGTTTTCCTCAAACAATAGAAATAATCCATCTATGGTTCCAAATTTGAAACTTCCCTAGCTTGGTAGGACCACAGGACTTCCACTCTACTGTCATAGACTTTGAGAAATCAGGGTCTTGTCCAATCCAGGAAGAAACAACAGAATGAGATTTCAGTGGTTACCTTGTTTATCAAAAGATCTGAATTAAAGAAACATAAGGATTAATAATATTAGACAACCATCATCAACTAATTGTCCTGGAGTTGCTGACTTGAGGTTTAATGCCACAGAGATTTGCCTGAGAATTTCAATTTTAAGAAAGCAAATTCTGGGAACTAGGAAAAATTAGTAGGCCAGGCCCAATGGGGAATGGTGCTAAAAATGAAGAGCAGTGAAAAAAGCCTGCAGGATACTGAGATATCATAATTAGGGCCCAGTGGTTTCTAATTCCTCTCAACTAAGAAAAATGCAGGAATTAATGAAATGATATTAATTATGCTTTGCATTTCTAGCTAGCTTTATACTTTCCAAAATCCTTTTACCACATCTAGTTTACTTCTTGATACAATATGATGAGGGAGGCAGGAGAATGTAGTATTATCCTCATTCTAAGGATGAAACAACTGAGATGAAGCAAAGTTATGGTTTATCTAAGACTATTGAGAAAGAGACTGGGTGAGAATCAGGCTCCCCAACTCCTGACTACTAGTGAACATAATGAACATAATCTCATGAACATAACCTCAAAGTTAGAGATTCTTAATCTCTTTATGGATCATGGCCATCTTTGGCTGTATGGTAAGGGTAATGGGCACTTTCTCAGACTCACCTTTTTAAATGTATAAAATCAAATACACAGAATTAGAAAGAAAACTAATTTTAATGAAATACAGTTGTTAAAAGTCTTTTTTAAAGCTTAACTGATGAGTAAAAGAACTCCTTCCCTAAAGGATGAAGTCAAACGGAGCAAAAGAGGGATTTAAGCATCTCTAAGGCTGGTAGAAGCCTAGACTTGGAAGAGATTATAGGGATATTTATGTCCAAGACTGTTTTTAGAGGAAGGAGTCTCGAGGCTTTAGGAGACTTAAAGAGAAGAGAATAGAGAAAGAGAAAGAGAGGTCAGTCAGAGGAGAAAAAAGAAGTATTTGGAATCCAAGTGCAAGATCTGTTATCAGGACGAAAAAGCATTCCCAGTCCTAGAGCAGGAGACAAGGAAGAGACTAAATGCTTCTACAATTGTGAAATAAGTCATTTTAGATAAAACTATAGGGTTTCTTCTCCAAGGACAGCAAGGAGGTATTGCAACAGTGGATGAGACTATCTGCTCTACCATGTCCTTGCACAAAGATTGAGAACTTTATAATATTAGACTACCAAATGGTTGAGCGATTTCTGTATTGTTTGTCCATGAAGATATTGCAAATTATTATAATTCTCATTTCCACCCTCCTTTCCATTTTCACTGCTACTCCAAAGACCAGCCAAACTAATTACTGGGAAGCTTATCCCCAGGTTAGCCAGAGGATGATGACTTTTTGGCCCTCAAAATTCATAGACTGAAACTAAGGCAAAAAGAGTTTTCCTTCCAAGTTGGTAGAAGGAGAGCCAACACTATTAAAATCACAGTTTTCTAAAATAATGGAATAACAAAGGTATTCATTATTGCTCGCACTTAGAGGCATTTACTGTATGCTGTCTACAGGTTCAAAGAGAATTTTCATAGGAGAAAGTTTTTCTTTGATACAGATTGACCTCATCTTTATGAAAAGCTCATTTGGCTGCCAAAACTAGGCAGAGGTCTGGACATGTCCCTCCCTCACTCAAGACTTCTTAGTGTCTGTCCTGTTGCCTCTTGAATAAAATATCTGCTCTTCTGTTTGGTATTTAAAATTCTTTACAATCTGCATTGATCCTACTTTCTAGGCTCACTTTTCATTACTCTTCTCCATGTACTCTATGTTAAAGCCAAACTATCCAATTTACTTTCTCTTATTTCTTTTGCCTTTGCACTGATGGTCTCCGCATACCTGGAATGTACCCTCTCCTCATCTACCCTCTCAGCAGAGAACTTGCCTTAAATTTCATTGAAAAAAATTGGAGCCATTAACCAAGAGCTCCCTCTTCTCTCCTTCCCTTTTCATATCACTCAGCTAGTTTTCACTACTATCTACTCCACCCCTGTTTCACATGAAGAGGTTCCCCTTCTCCTTCCTGCCTGAGTGATTCCATTCCGTCTTGTCTTCTTCAGCAGATTACCCCATATATCATCTCCATTCTTTTTTTTTAAGCAATTGGGGTTAAGTAACTTGCTCAAGGTTACATGGCCAGTTATTTCTGGGTGTGGTGCTAAGTATCTGAGCCTGGATTTGATCCCCAGGTCCTCCCAACACTGGGGCCAGTGCTCTTACTCACTGTGCTACCTGGCTGCCCCTGTCTCCATTCTTTAACTTGTCTTTAATCTCTCTTGATCTACTGGCTATTTTCATATGTTTGTCAAATAAGCCTATATCTCACCCATCTCAAAAATTCCTCACTTAATCTATCCATCTCCCCAGGCTATCTTCTTGTATCTCTCCTGGCTATACTCCTGAGAAGGTCATCAATGTCTCCACTTCCTTTTGCCACATTCTCTGCATTGTCTTCCAATGCATTCCTTTAATTGAAACTACTGTCTCCAAAGTTACTAGTGGTTTCATATCAATTCTAATGGCCTTCCTCAGTCCTCATCCTTCCTGACCTCTGCAGCCTTCAGCACTGTGGATTCCCCTCTTCTCCCTGATATTCTCTTCTCTCTTGATGTCCATGGCAACACTTTCTCCTACTTCTCCTCCTGCCTGTCTGACCACTTCTCAGTCTCTTGACAGATCTTCATCAGCTAAAATGCCACCTGCTGCATAAAACTTTTTCCAATCCTTATTAATCTTAGTGACTTCCCTCTGAGACTATGCCCAATTTTTCCTTTACATATCTAGTTTGAACATAGTTGTCTACATGTTGTCTCTTCCATTAAACTGAACACCTTGAGAGCAGTGATTGGTTTTATTGGAGGATTTTTTGTTATAAGAAAAGAAAAATGATGCCCATAGACTTGCTTGATGCAGTATTACAACAAAACTTTAATTTGTAAAAAAATAAAATAAAATAAAAACAAGCAATATCTCTAAAGTGCAATAAAATGAACTAAGCCTGTATTTATGGGGGTGGGAGGAAGGCAGGGGAGAATGAGGGAGACAATGACATCTAGTTTATGAACCTGAGTGACTGGAAGGATGGCAGTGCCCTGGACAATAAAAAGGAAGTTTGGAAAGGGGAAGGGGCTGAGAGGAAAAATAACTTCAATTTTAGGCTATCCAGTTTGATATGTCCAATAGGCAGTTGGAGATATGAATTTGAAGGCCAGCAGGGAGGTCAGGGCTAAATGTCATTCCTAAAACAAGGCACACCAAACTGAAAACAATTCTGAATTGTTTTGAATTTCTGAATCAGATCTGATTCAACCAGCACAGGTGACAGTGAGACTATCCCTGTCCTGAAGTCCCAGATATCAGCCTAAAATCACATTAAAATCTTTGACTTCACATTCTGGATTTATATTAAGATTGCAGTCACATTGATCTCTAAAATCTTTTTCATACTAATTGCTGTCTAACTATTTCCCCATCTTATACTTATGATGTTGACTTTTGGAATTAAAATATAAGACCTACCTGTAGCATTAATAAATTATATCTTATTAGTTCAGGCTAATATTCTAGTTTGTCAGGACTTTTTTGGATCCTAATTCTCTCATCTAGTGTACTAGCTATACCTTCTAGTTTTGTATCATCAACATATTTGATAGACTTGCTCTCTCTGCTTTTATTGAAATTGCTGGTGAAATATGTATGTGTATATATATATATATATATTGTCTATTCCATATCTTCCTATTTTATTTTATATAGAAGAATAGCACAGGACCTTTTCAATTCATTTGTTAAAGGTTAAGAGGTTGAAAATTATACACTCTTTCCCTTTCTGAAATTGATACTTTTTCTTGTGTCCTGAGTCACTTTCCCTACACCAGGATCTTTCAAAGATCACAGATCTTTTAGAGATCACATCTATAGATGCTTTCAAAATTTTGGGATTTAATTCATTTGGGCTGAGGTTTTGAATTCAACAAGGACAGCAAAGTATCTTTTAATATTTCTTTACTTATTTAAACAAAACTCTCTATTGGGTGCTTTGTCCTCCTCCTTAGCCCAAAGATCATTCTCCTTGATGGAGAAAAGAGAAATAAAATTAGTTAAGTACTTTTGTCTTCTCTCCATGAACATTTAATGGTATTCCATCTCCCCCAAGCATTAGTTCTTTCTCTTCTGGGTTAAGCTTTTTTGTTCTCTTTGACCAGTATCAGTTCTTTCTGAGGTTTATCACTTCTGGTACTACCTTTACATGACCATGTCATCAATGTGCTGTAGAAGCTTCCATCTAAAAACTCAAAGTATTTTACAATTAAATGCCTCATTTCATATATTAATTCTGCTTCTTAAATCATGGCAAGTGTATTCTCTTTAGTATTCTTATACAATGGGCATATATCTTTTTTCATTTCAGAGAGTCTCAAAACAAGATATAGAAAAGGAGAATAGCTTATCCAGGGCAACACATAAGAGTAAGGAAATTGAATAAACTACAATTTCTGGAAACTTCCATCACCTGCCCCTCCTTAAACCTGCTGTATACTGTCTTTTAAATCTATTAGTGATTGATCAGTCCCTGTGTATTTATATCAGTCTCTTTAGATGATTTCATTTTTTTTTGTTCTCATTTAAATGGTTTGTCTTGTGTCTTCAGAATTTAATCTATCCTGGGATGACTTCCTCTATATAATTTTTACATGACTTAATTTTTGGAATTTTAAAAATTATTTTTAATATTTAAGTTTTACAATTACACATAAAACAATTATATATATATGTATATATATATATTTTTTTTTTAATTTTGAGCTCCAAATCCTATCTTCCCTTCCCCTCCTCTTCCTCTTTGACAAAGCAAGCAATTTGATATAAGTTATACATAGGCTGTCATGCAAAACATATTTCCATACTAATCACGTTGTGAAAGAAAACAGATAAATAAACCCCATAAATACAATGACAACAACAAAAACCAAAATTTAAAAAAAAAACCCAAATAAAACAAAATATGTTTCATTCTGAATCCAGGCTCCATCAGTTCTTTCTATGGAGGTGGATAGCATTTTCTCATAAGTTCTTTGGAATTGTCATGTATTGTATTGCTGAGAATGGCTAAACCATTCACAGTTGATTCATTGTACAATATTGTTATTACTGCGTACAATGTTCTCTTGGTTCTGCTCACTTCATTTTCCATCAATTCATACAAGTTCAGGTTTTTCTGAGCATATCCTGCTCATCATTTCTTATAACACAATAGTTTTCCATCACAATCATATACCACAAATTGTTCAGCCATTTCCCAATTGATGAGCTTCCCCTCAGTTTCCAATTCTTTGCCACCACAAGAAGACCTGCTATACGTATAAGTTATTTTCCTCTTAAAAAAAAAAAAAAAACTCTTTGGGATATAGACCAAGTAGTGGTATTGCTGGGTCAAAGGATATGCACAGTTCAATAGTTTGATAGTTCTTTGGGTATCATTTCAAATTGCCTTCCAGAATGATAAGATCACTTCACAACGTCATTAACAGTACACTAGTGTGGGGTGGCTAGGTGGTGCAGTGAGTAAAGTGTCAGTAAAGTAGTCAGCAGGAAGACCTGAGTTCGGTTCAAGCCTCAGACACTTAACACCCACACCAAGAAAAACTAGCAGTGTAACCTTGGGCAAGTTACTTAACCCCAATTGCCCTCCAAAAGGCCAAAAAAACCCAAAAACCCAGTGCATTAATGCCCTAATTTTCCCACATCCCCTCCAATATTTGTCATTTTCCTTTTCTGTCAGATTAGCCAGTCTGATAGGTGTACAGTGGTACTTTAGACTTGTTTAAATCGCATTTCTTTAATCAATAGTGATTTAGAGCATTTTAAAATATAACTATGGATAGCTTTGACTTCTTTATTTGAAAACTGCCTATTCATATCTTTTGATGACTAATGAATTTGGGAATAGCTCACTCATAAATTTGATTTAATTCTTTATATATTTGAGAAATGAGACCTTTATCAGATAAACTTACTGTTAAAAATTTCCCCCAGTTTTCTGCTCCCCTTCTAATCTTGGTTGCATTGGTTTTGTTTATGTGAAACCCTTTTAAGTGAATGTAATCAAAAGTGTCCATTTTACATCCTATACTGCTCTCTATTTCTTGTTGGTCATAAATTCTTCCCTTATCCATAGATTTGACAGGTAAACTATTCTGCTGCCCTAATTTGCTTGTGGTATTACCCTTTATGTATAAAGCATGTAATCTACTCTGTTATCTGCTTCTGTTTAGTGGGTAAAATCATCCCATTCACAGTTGTAATTAACTGTTTATTTCCCTCAATCCTACTTCTCCCCCCTGTTTATCCTTGTCTCATCCTCCTTTCACCTTCTTTCCTCAAAAATGTTTTTCTTCTGACCACTGCCTCCCCTAAGCCTCCCTCACTTTTATCAATCCTCCTCCTTTCTCCATCCCAGTTCTGTGATCCTCCTCCCCTTATATATCTCTGTAAGGGAAGATAGATTTCTGTATCCAACTGAATGTGTATGTTATTCCCTCTTTGAGACAATTCTGATGAGAGTAAGGTTCAAGAGTTGCCTGTCACCTCTCTCATCTTCCCCTCCACTAAAAAAGCTCTTTTGTACCTTTTTTATGTGAGATAATCTACCCCATTCTCCCTCTCCCTTCTCCCAATGCATCCCTCTTTCTCACTCTATAATTTTTTTTTTGGATATAATCCCATCACAGTTAATTCACACCTGTTTCCTCTTTGTATACTCCTTCTAACTGCCCTAATAACAATAAAGTTCTTAAGAATTATAAGTACTATCTTCCCATGTAGGAATATAAACAATTTAACTTTATTAAATCCCTTATGATCTCTCTTTCTTGTTTACCTTTTCATGATTCTCTTGAGTCTTGTATTTGAAAGTCAAATGATCTATTCACCTCTGGTATTTTCATCAGAAATATTTGAAAGTCGTCTATTTCATTAAATGTCCATTCCATCCCCCCTTCACCCCACTCCACCAAGAATTATACTCAGTTTTGCTGGGTTGATGATTCTTGGTTATAATCCTAACTCCTCTGAAATATCATATTCCAAGCCTTTAGATCCTTTAATGTGGAAGCTGCTAAACCTTGGGTTATCTGGATTGTGGCTCCATGATATTTGAATTGCTTCTTTCTGGCTGCTGGAAATATTTTCTCTTTGATCTAGAAGCTCTAGAAATGGCTATAGTATACCTGGGAATTTTCATTTTGGGATTGCTTTCAGGAGGTGATTGGTGGATTCTTTCAATTTCTATTTTACCTCTGGTTCTAAGATATCATGAGAAATTTTATTTGATAATTCCTTGAAAGATGATGTCTTTTTAAAATCAAGGCTTTCAGGTAGTCTAATAATTCTTAAATATTCTCCTGGATCTATTTTCTAGGTCAGTTATTCTTCCAATGAAATATTTCATATTTTCTATTTATTTCATTCTTTTGATTTTATTTTGTTCTATCTTGATGTCTCAGAAAGTCATTAGCTTCCACTTCTCACTTCTAATTTTTAAGGGATTATTTTCTTCAGAGAACTTTTATGCCTCTTTTTCCATTTGGCCAACTACTTTTGAAGGAGTTCTTTTCTTCAGCAAAATTTTGTACATTTTTTTCCAACTTGGCCAGTTTTGTTTTTTAATGAATTCTTCTCTTCAGTGTATTTTTGTGCTTCCTTTGCCATTTGGCCTGTTCTGTTTTTTAAAATGCTGTTTTCTTTTGTATTTTTTTTATGTTTCCTTTACCAAGCTGTTGACTCTTTTTTCATTATTTTCTTGAATCACACTCATTTCTTTTCCCAGTTTTTCCTCTACTTCTCTTACTTGATTTTTAAAGTCCTTTTTGTACTTTTCCATGACTTCTTTTTGTACTTCAGACCAATTCACATTTTTCTATGAGGCTTTAGGTAGCTGTTTTGACATTGCTGACTTCTGAGTTTGTACTTTTATTTTCTCTTTCCCCATAGTAACTCTCTGTGGTCAGGTTCTTGTTCAGTTGTATGCTCATTTTCCCAGTCTATTTCTTGACATTTAACTTGATGTTAAAGTTGGGCTGTTTCTGGGGTGTAAGAGGCACTGTGTTAAGCTTCATGTTTTTCATGCTGCAATTTTTCTGAGCTAGTTATGAAGTTTTCAGTTCTTCCAAGGTGGCATGATATAATGAGAGGTGTGGTCACTGCTTTCCTGGCCTGTGCTCTGGTCTGTGAGTAACTTCACGCACTCTTTTATGCCCTGAAATTGTGTCCTGCTCATCTTTGCTCTGTGTCTATGACCCAAAAATATGTATAGTCAATGCAACAGAGTGTGGCTCCCAGGGCCAGCAAAATTTAATGCCCTTCTGATCAGTTTTCCAAAGCCTTTACCGTCTATGGGCTAAGAATTCCAGAAGCCTACGCCACCAATTTAATTGTCCCCAAGGTCTGTTGCTGGCTTGCCAGATGAAGTCTAGTCAAGTTTGTATTAGATCACCCTCCATTCTTGCCCCAGTGGGACTGACCTTTCCCATCAACCTTCTAAATTGTCTTGGTCTAAAAAATTGTTTCAATCCATCCTTCTGTTGGTTCTGCTGCTTCAGAATTTGACTCAATGTTTTGGTTTCCTTCAGTGTTGTTTGGGAGGGAGTTAGGGAGGACTCAGGTGAGTCTTTGCCTTTACTCCCCTATCTCGGCCTCCCGCTCCTCACAATTTTCCTTCATACAAGCCATGGGATCAAACATATTCTTTTTCTGAACCCAGCAAAATCTTCCATCCTCAAATTTAAAATAGACCAATTTTCCTTTCTCTTTGTATCACAATTGTAAAACTCAAACTAAAATGAGAACAGTTGATAATTGTTTGCTGTGTTACCCTTTCCAGATAGTATATTCATTTTAACCGTGAAAAGGAAAAGAGTACATTTCAGGTTTTTCTAACAGAGGAAATTATTTTAGGGGTGATGAAGAAAAGATCAGAAGGTTTTTTTCTTCAGTGAACTTCATTTTATCTGTACCCTGTGTGTCAGAGGACTCCCTATATTATGCTAGAACTGTATAACACAGAAGTAAAAGGACTTATAAAGGTAAACCAGAAACTTCGATTTGAACCAAAGTAATCTTTGATTTCTGTGCTGAAAGAGTCATTGATTGGATCTCAGCATTTCAAAGCTCTTTTATTATTCTTTTCATTTAAAAATGGCCTTTCCTAAAGTAATCCTTTCTAAATCATGTCTTCTTTAGAGGATTGTTTAAATGAATTTGGTGGGCTTGTCTGTTATTGGAAATTATTTCCAATGTGCCAACATCTGATAAAGACAGAGCAATCAAACGGAGAAGCCCTGAAATTTTCAAAGGTCAGTGAGGACAAAAATGATTAAGGCTTCTTCCCAATCTGTACTGGAGTGGTAACGGAAGTCTGGAGTTTCAAATTGCTTTGATGTACTGGCCAAAGGGCCATTTAAATTTTAATTTAATTAAAATAAGACAATAATACTTTGTACTTATGCTGTAGGGTCTTTCATATAAGAAAGCTCAAAGTCTTTTTACAAATAAGTGCGTTCTTTCCTTTATTAATTCTTCTTTCCTTTATTAATTCTCGTTCCTAAGTCATGATGAGCGTGCTTTTCTTATCTTAGTATCTTGACTTTTGTGGATATGTGTCCTTTCATTTTCAGAGAAGATGGAAGGATGGGATAGCTTGTGTAGGGCTAAAAGCAAGTTGAATGAAAATAAGTAAACTTCAGTTCTTAGAATGTACTTTGGCCTGACAATGCTAAAAAGTATTTAATGGAGTCTAAATGGTAAAGGGCCTTGAGATCTTCCTTTATAAAAATCAGTTAGTTCGCTGCATAGTTTGGTGGAGAAGACACTAGACTTGGAGTCAAAAACACCTGAGTTCAATTCTTCTCTAGGATACTTACTAGCTATGTGTCCCTAGCTATGTAACTTAACTTACCTGTCTTAGTTTCCTTAAATATAAACTGAGAAAATAGGATTTATCTCTAAATTTTGATCTTGTGAAGTAGGGGTGGTTAGTCTGGAGAAGAGAGGGTACGGTAAACATTATGGAAGAGGGATTAGACTTGTTCATCTTGAACCAAGAAAGCAGAACTAGGAACAATTTGTAGGAGTCATAAAATCGCAAATTTAAGTATTATGCAAAAAAAAAAAACCTATTTCCTAATAATCAGAGCTAAATCTCCTTTAATGGTATTGGCTTCCCTTTCCTTATGTGTCTTCCAGAAAGACTGAGCGGCCACTTACTGGGGATGTTATAGGGGATTCTTATTCAGATGTGGATTGGCTTAAATGATCTCAGGTGATTGCTAGCCTTGAGATAACGAGATTATGTTTTGTTTCTACACCTGTACACTTTTCTCTACATCAATGAAATCAACAAGTATGAATTTATTATGTAAAAAGTCACAGTAGCATTGCAGAGTAAGCAAATAACAACAATAAACCATATCTTAAGACCAAATCTGATCTTTGATGATAGGGAGTTTTTTAAAAACAATTAGCAAACTATCTTGCATTATTTTCAAAATTCATCTTCTGGTGCCCCCAATAGAGTAGAAAACAAAGCTTAGGTTTGAGAAGTGGACCTGATTTCAAGGCAAAAGAGAAAGTTACAGATAGTGTCATAAGAATCTAGAGTACTTCTAGACAGTTGTGTGCCCAAAAAGAAATGATAAAGGCATCATATACCATATGTAGTCACAGGCTTGCACATTAATGGGGAAAATATCCAGGATTTAATAAAAATATTGTATTAGTCCAAGAAAAGTATAGTACAGTGTGTATATGCCTTCTACCATAGCTCATCAATCTAATATATAATAATAAGGGAATCCTCAACCAGGAAATGAAAAGATCCTTCTTGTGAGCAAATCCCCAAAGCAAAATACCAACTCAGAGTATATATATGTGTATATATGTATATATGTATGTATGTATATGTATATATATATAAAATATAATATAAATATATATAGGTATATACTACTCAGAGCCAGAAGGCATGACAACTCTTGTGATTAAGTGCCTAATTAGGTTAGTATCAAAAGGTGTGAATGCCTTCCTACAAGTAGCAAGATTCCCTTATAAGCAAGCTTCTCTTTAAACAAGTTCCTTCCCCAGTGGGCTCTATGTGATTCAGTATGTATCACAGCTGGGCACATAGGCTTATTAATGGGCAGGGAAGTTCTCAGTACATTAACATTACAAGAAGCAACAATACCTTAAAGTTCTAGGTGAGGTAGAGGAGTAAGAAAGGGGAATGTCAAAGTAGATAGAAGAACAGAAATCAATCAAGCAATCAATAAACATTTACTAAGCATCTGTTATGTGCCAGGCACTGTGCTAAGTGGTAGGGATACAAAAAAAAAGGCAAAAACCAGTCCTTTCTGTCAAGCAGCACTGATCAAAAGGGGAAAGGGATATGGGAAAGTACCAAATGCAAACTTAATTTTGAAATTATACCTTGGGGTATTTGGCAGAGCAGGGGAAGGAAATACATTGTCTCTCCTTTCTCCCTGAGATCAAGTATGCTGACATTTACTTCTGGAAAATTACACTTTATCTTCCAGTGCAAATGGAAACTTCAGTCAGAGATTCCTTTGGATCAATAACAAAAAAGCTAATAAGCAAACACCATTAAATAAGGTGAGAAGGGTAGCTATCAGGCCATTTGCATCTTAGGAAAGACTAATTTCACTCATCTACACTATTTGTTACACAACACTACATTAAGGCAAATATTTATTAATATATGTTTGTTGCATCACAATTTATCCTGCAGGAAATGGAAATTTTGATTGGGGATGGGACCTTAAATCAAAATATACAGTCTACTTATTCCTTGTGGGAGTAAGGCCTGGCTAGGGAGGAAAGAAAAGACAATTTGTTCCTTTTCCAGCCTCCTTCCTCTATCTCTTGGAATATACATATTGTGGATATATCCCCTAAAAAAAAAACCTGCTTTCATTACTGCCCTCTTCTCCTCCCTCTATGGAGGTGTATAGACATCAAAGCAGCTTCCTACCCTGCCCAGTTCTCTCCCACTGAAGTGGTTCCAAGACAAACTGACAGGAAGCCAGAAGTGGTCATGGGCAGCAGGCTATATACAACAGTGAGCTCTTGGCAGGGTCAGGAAACAATCTAGTAGGACTCACTGGGGGTCAGTCTTAGATCTGTTTTAAATCAGTCATTTCCATTAATAACCTGGGAGAAGCTGAAAATGCATTAATTAAATTCTTAAGGGAATGGTGAGAAGTGTTGCCAAGACCTGAGAGTATAAAGGAGATACTAATTGATGTAGAAAAACTAGGAAACCAGCTTGAAATCACCAGGACAAGCATTAGTCAAGGAAATGAAAACCAGTGTTATAAATGTGAAGAGAAAATAGCCCCAAAGCCCAGAGATTTATAAACAGTATTAATAAGCTTCTCTTAGAAAATGAAAAACAAAATCTACTCAGAAAATCAACTTAACAAAGAGCACAGACACGATGGTGGAGAAGGTCGTAGGGAACAGGTCTTCTAGTCAAAGGAAGAATGTAAGCATGGTCATTTTGTCAATATCATAGATGTGAAACTGGACTTCAGAGACCAGACAGAGTGGTCCCTCTTATTTTACAGATGAGGAAACTGAGGCTCAGAGAGCTTAAAATGAGACAAATAGAGTTGGAACCCAGGGCCTATGCTTCCCTAGCCAGTGGTTTTTCCTTTGTCTTATGCTCCCCTTTCACTGTAAATGGTTGGGGTTGGCCCTAGGCAATATTGTGAAGATGGTGAAATTTGTCTTCAAGGTCACTCTTTCTGAGCCACCCTTTTCCCTTTAAGGACTCAGAGTTCTCACTACAGTTGGCAGAAAATGCTTATACAGTAGGGAAGACAAATTGAAAAGGCCTCAGAGGTTATCTGGTTCAATCTCTTCATTTTACAGGTGAGGAAACTGAGGACCAGAATGGTTATTTAACTTCTCCCAAACTTTTCCCATGTTCTCACAGGCCAAAAGCAGTCAGGACTTGACCTTTGATACTCTGACTCCAAATCCAATACCCCTTCCACTGCAATATGAAGCCTTGTTGCGGTTCACTCCTGTTCCTCTCTACATGACCCTATTGACATTTGTCCAAAGGGTTTTCTTGGAAAAGATACTAAAGTGGTTTGTCCTTTCCTTCTCCAGTGTGTCCTCATTTTATAGATGAGGAAACTGAGGCAAACAAGAATAAATGACTTGCTTAGGGTCACACAGCCAGATTTGAACTCAGATCTTCCTGACTCCAAGTCTGGTCTTCTATCCACTGTACCACCTAGCTGCCTACACATATGCAATATCATCAAGCTCATGTCTTTGTTTAATGTTGAAATTTAGGGACATTTATGCAACTTGAAAGACTTTGTCAAAACAGTCAATCAACTTACCCCCAAAACAGAACAATCTTGTCTAAACAGGCAACCTGGCAACCAGCAAGCCTAGTTAATGAGATAATGAGATGCTGGACTACTTCATTTAGATTGGCCTACCTCCACCTATCAATCTTCTGCCTCTGTTCTTTGTCTGTTTATTGCACCATAAGCCCTGAGCTTTCTCGGTGCTAGTCTGTGCTGTCACAGGGTCGTGACACCAGGGAAGAGGGCTATTCTGGGCGAGGGAGTGTAGGAAAGAGTGTGAGACACAGACCCTGGGTAGATCTGAGTTCAACTTTCACCTCAGATATTTACTGGTTGTACGTCCACTGAAATCAAATCACTTAAATTCTCTGAAACTCAGTCTCTTCATCTGTAAAAAGGGGATGATATTAATGACCAGTATTTTCTTCAAAGAGCTATTCTTTGGTCCAAATAAAATCATATATATATAAAATACTTCGAGAACTCTAAAGAGCTATCTATCTATCGCAATGCCAGTTATGGTTGTTACCAACTGTGTAACACTTTGTCAGTCACTTTCCCTCTGTCTGACTCAGCGTCCTCATCTGTAAAATGGGGATGATAATGATAGCCTCTTAACCTCCCAGGATTTTTATGAGGATAAAATGAGAAAATATTTGTAAAGGATTTTACAAACTTTAAAGTGACATATAAGTGCTATCTATGATGATGATGTTGATGATGATGGTGATGATGATGATTTTGATGATGTTGGTAGTGGTGGTGGTGCTAGTGAAGATGAGCCTTTAGCACAGGAATCCACAGTTTCATCATATCACATTTTCTAGAGAGGCTTTTGGTCAGATCCCTTTAATGCCATGCAAGGGAACATCCTTAAATAATAACTCAATACAAGGGCCATTAAAAATGACATTGCCTCTGCAGCTGATCTGTAATACATGGCCAAACAAGCATTAGTATGGACAAAATATCAGAACACAATTGACTGCAAACCATGAACACCCAGTAGATTAGCTATGAGATTTGGAAGGGGTGTGGGAGGGGAGAACATTGGAGAGGAGAAGTGTGAATTCTCCAACTGAAGTGTCTATTTTAAAGTAAACAATAGAGGTGTGAAACTTTAAAAAAATAGCAGATAAGATAATAGTACCACTAATTGTTCTCCAGACTGTTCTCTTCTAGTACTGGGGAATATTATTCTGTCTGATATTTCCTTTGATTTTTTTTTCTTCACATTGATACAAGACATCAATTAACATCTCTAATGTCACTGAAGGAGATGAAGGTTACTAAGAAATACTATTGGTAATTAAAATCTTATCGGAGAAAAAGAAAATAGGAGCCTTAAAAGAAACCTGATCCTATAAGAATCTGACAAATAGACCATGTAATATAGAGGAAAATGAAGATTGATTACAAAATGATATTGATCACATTGGTCAGTGACTCTAATGATATTATTATAATACCTGGCACTACCTTCTGAGAACAGATCACACAGATGTTTAGTTAAGGCAAGCCACAATAGAAAGTATAGCCAGAATTTACCAAATAACAGAGCTGTAATAGGCTGGCAGGGCAAAAAAAAATGTAGAAGGAGGATCAATTTAAGACGTTTACTCTATCTGCACAGTAGAAGGGGAAGAAAGAAGTTCCTGCTCAGACAAATTGAGGAGTAGGTAAGAGGAGGTCCTGGTTTACTCCCATAAAGAAATCTACAAGTCTCATAATCAGCTTCTTACCCTCCTTAGTCATTTCTCTTCTCTCCTTTTTGAAGACAGTCAACAAATATTCATTAAGTAACTACTATGTGTCAGGCATTGTGCTGAGCACTGGAAATACAGAAAGAGGCAAAAGCTAGTCCCTTCCCTCAAGGAACTCAGGATCAAATGAGAAAAGGGAGGTGGAAGGGAACCAAAGGCAGTAGGAAATGAACTCGTAGAGAGGCAGAGATTGAAAATAAGTGATATGTGTATAACTGATATCATGTTGCTGGCCTTCTCAATTGGGGGGGGGTTCAAAAGGGAGGAAAAGGATTTGACCTTCAGTTTTTTTTAAGAATGCTAAAAACAAATAAAAAACGATTTAAAATTTATTTTAAAATAAAATTTATTATTTTTTAATATTAGCCTTTATTGAAAAAAAGAAAGCAAATGATAGAGTAGTGATGACGAAGGGGGACAATCTGTTGGAGAAGAAATGATGGAATGAGATTGAACAAGCAGAGAGGTTAACCTAGGTAAGGAATTTGGCCACTTCATCATTGAGACAGACATGAAGGAGGAAAAAGTGGCAGAAGGCACTTGAGTGACAAGAGATGAGGAAGAGAGAGCTCACAGGGAACAGCCTGAAATTTTTTTTCCGTAAAATATGAGGCAAGTATCTCACCTGATAGTGGGAGGAGAGAGACCTACAGGACATCTGATGAGGAAGAAAAAAATTCAGAAGAGTCCCTGTAGAGAGTGGGACAGTGAGTAGATAAGGAATGTATAGCAGAACTGCCCAGCTGCAGTGAGGGCCCAGTTGAGGTTATGTAACATAAATTTGTAGTGGACCCAGTAAGAAGGGTTCCATGATTTTCTCCACCTCTTTGGCAAGACATGCATAAAGGTGAAAATGGAAGATAGCAGAAGATAACAGGGTTGGCAGAGCCTAATCAGCAAAATGATAAGGGGACTAAGGATGCAAGGGAAGAGGAGAGTCTAGAGTTGAATTGGATCATCAAGGGGTATGAATGGGGAAAAGAGAACAGAGTCCTCTGCTAGGTCAGGAGAGATGGCATGAAGGGTGAGGAGATTGGAGGTCATGTTGCGGATGAAAAATAAAATTAGGTAAAGTATGGCAGGGGAATGAGTTTGAAAGACAATAAATGATGGTCAGATAAGGGGATTCAGGAATTTTTCAACATGGAGGTGATACATTTGTGATAGCAAGATAAAGATTATGAACATCTTTGTGTATGCCTGAATTAGAGCGGGATAGATCATGGGAAGAGAGTAAGCTGAGGAACTGAGTAGTTAGGGTATTTTAAGAAGAATCAGTATTGAAGTTGTAGTTCCCAAATGTGAGGACTGCGGTTGGAAAGGAGAGAAAAATTGTAAGCCATGTACTGAACTCATTGAGAAGGAAGGGGAGAGACCTATCTCCTTCATGAGTGGACACATTCATTCCATTGTTTTCACTGATATGCAAAAACACACAAAGGTAATAGAATGTGTACGGTTCTATTTTGCCTTTTGCGAATCTGCTTTAAAAAGGGGTCTGAATTGAATCTGAATTCCAGGATTGTACAGCTTTGTACTTGGAAGGGACAAGAATAACCAGGTATTGGCCTATAATGTCCCTCCACTCCCCAAAGAAAGACATTCAAGTGTTACCTGTAGAGAGCCAGAATCACATGATATGTAATTTTAATTTACGTTCCTTTGGAAATAGCCTGTTCCAAGCTGCTTAACATTAATAATAATAATAATAGTAACAATGATGATGATGGTGATGATAGAAGCTAACTTTTATGTAGCACTTTGAGATTTCCAAAGCATTTTACATGTTGTCTCATTTGATTCTCAGGACAACCCTGTGAGGTACCTTATTTAAAGTGTTTTGTGTTATCATGTGTGTTGCTCCTTGTCACCCTGGAACTATGAATGAATTAGAGCTTCATAGGTGACTAACTTGTTTTAAAAATGTTTTTATTTCATTAAATATTTCCCAATTACATGCAAAAAATAAACTATCATTTTTTTTAAATTTTGAGTTCCAAATTCTGTTTTTTCCTCCTGTCCCTCCCCTCTCCTTGAGAAGGCAAGCAATTTGATATCTATTATACATGTGAAGTCATGCAAAACATATTTCCATATTAGCCATGTTGGAAAAGAAAACATAGACAAAATAAATAATGAAAATAAAGAAAATTTTAAAACTATGCTTCAATCTGCATTCAGACTTCATCAGTACTTTTTCTGAAGGCAGATAGTGTTTTCCATCATGGGCTATCATTAACTTATAAGGATGGAATAGATTTGACATTGGGAGGATCTGGCTCATTAACTCAAATGATTATTGTGTGTAGTTTTCAGAGGATGGGGAAGGGTGACCTATGTTTGGAGAGCAGATCAATATAACCACATGTGATATCAATATTCAAGCTGATTAATGTTTACCATTTCAGGGATGACAGAAAAAGACATAAAAATAGTAGTAACTCTTTAGGTGATGGTAACCAACAACTCTATGCTCATCTCCATTAATTCTCTGCCTCATAAAGAAATTATCCATCTCCTCATAAAGCAGCCCCAGCATGTCTGGAAGTGATTATTGATGGATTGCCCATTATCAGCAGTGTGCCGGGATCATGAAAAGGATGCATAATGCTTATCTCTTTATGATGAAAGAGCTCTGACGCTTAATTACACAAAAGCGCTATTATCTCAGCAGCATTTCTATTACCACTATAAACATGTACATTCTTCAGTACGAACCTCTCAGAGGCTACAACAGGAATTGACCAGAAAAAAAAATATGAATCAGACCCACCTGCCTCATGGACATATGTTCTGGAAAACCATACCAATTCCAAGGAAATGGGGCTCTTTCATGTATTCTGAGAATTTTGAAGAAAGCATGAAGTATTTCTCCTCCTGTTCCTCCCTAGTCTGTGCCCACAACCCTAAAAAAGACCTTTCCTTTTCCAGTATCTTAATTTCAACATAAGATTAGCCATCTATTCTTATCCAACCCTCAATTTCAGGTAGACAATCACCCTTATTTCTTATACCCCTCCAACCCTACAGTTTGTACCCAGATAAGTAAATATAAGGTAATTTTGTGAATAAAAGAACACTAACAGCTGGTGGGATCAGAGAAAACTTCATATAGAAGGTGAAACCTGAGATGAGTTTTGAAAAAAGCTAGGGATTCTAAAAGGCAGAGGTCAGGAAAGAATGCTTTCCAGGTAGAGGGGGCCATCAGATACATGGCCTATCTTACTCTTTGCTTATTAGCTCTGTATTTTAGCAGGTTATTCATCCTTAAAAAGTTGAAAAGTATGTGAATCTGTCTAGGCCAGATGTATTTGTCTTATTTTCTCCCCTTGAAAGTAGTCTACTTTAATTATTAATTTTCTGTTGTGTCGATTTTGGTTATTTGTATATTTTTTAAGATAGTCAACTTTTTCTTTTAAAGGGGAGTCAGCATGGTGGAGTGGAATGAGCTCTATCTTGAACTGGATTCAAAAGTCCCTGGATCAAATTCTAGTTCTTCCTTTGTGACTTTGGCCAAGTTGTTTAACTTCTCTGGGCCCCCTGTCCCCCCCCCCATTTTAGGAGGAGGGGGCTGGACTAGATGACCTCTACAAGTCTTGTAAAGCTTAAGTTATTGCTGCTATAATTCATTAGTAAGCTAAGAAACTTCAACATCTTCACTCCTCTTGTTTGTCATCTCTTACTTGAAGTCATCCATTGTACCTGTTTCAACCTTGCCTTTTCTATTTCTCAAGACATATGCACAATCTTTTTGCTCCTTTAATCAATTAATCAATATACACTTGTTAAGTCTAATACATATCAGGCACTGTGTTAAGGGCTATGGATACAAAAAGGGGCCAAAAACAAACAAAAAAATCAAAACCAGTTCTGCACTCAAGGACTCTTCAATCTTTATTTAATGGTTATGCTCAGTTACGATACTAATTTTACAATGCTTCATCAATTTATCCCTTTCCCTGGGGTGAAGATGGGGATTGAAGGAGAAAGGAGAAGGAGAGGATCACTTCCTAGAGACTGATGACTCTAGAAAGTTAAATCAGGAGAATGCCAGCTTTTCTTCGACTGTATTCTGTATCTTCCAAACACAAATGGTTTGATATTACTGATAGCTATGGTGGTGGTGGGGGAGCTTCTCATTCATAATTCTGGATATAACTTTGTGTATTTGTCTTTTCTTTATGGTCTGAACACCTTGAGGGCAATGGCAGAATTTGACATGAGTTTTAAATATACAGTGCGCAGCTGATTTCTTAGTACACTTTTTTTACTTGGTTAAATTATTCACATAAATAATACATACAATGAGTTTTTGGTTTGGAATTGATTTAACTCCTTAGTTCAAATGTCTTCTCTCTGGTTATAACAACATTCTTCCAGCTTGAATATCCTAGGAGTTTATGAATCTGTCTTGGCAAACCAACTAAGTTGCTGTTAAGGTAAAGGATTAGATGAGTGAGAAGTGAACTCCATAGGAAAGATGATTGGTTCATTTATTTAAACAAGTAGTGAGTGCTGTGTGCAATAAAATATGCTATGGCACATGTTTGATTCACAACACCCTTTTCCAGGTTAATCAACTCTGTGTGTGTCTGTCTATATACATATGCATGTGTGGGTAAGCATAGCTTTTTTTAAAAAATTATTCTTAATCTCAGTAGACTTGGAAATACAAGTTCATCCTCTTTTTTCTAAAGATCTAAACCTGCAATTCTTGTAGATTCCCCCAGGTCAACAGTAGTGCCTTGGTTATTGATAAGCCTGATAGATAGATAAACTTCAACTAAGAACAAATAGCTGAATATCAAAGTTTTTAGCATGTAATCAAACCAGTGATATTCTTTCTGTACTAAGCAAACTTTAAATGAAAATAACACCATAAATTAGTAACTGTTAGTTTCTAATTTCAAATGCTGCATAAATATTTTAAGAAAAGACGCAATATGGAAAGATTTTAAAAGAAATTTTGTAAGAAAATTAACTCCTCTATATATGTTTGTACCTTCCTGCCTGAGACTGAACTGTTACTAATATGCTTACCCTAACCCAAACTGTTTCTGTTTTGTTTTGTTTTGATTTTTTTAAGCAGGGCTAAATAGGAAATAGCACCAAAGGATGATAGGATTTCAAACTAAATGGGGCAGCAAGGTGGTACAATGAATAGAGCACCTGCCCTGGAGTCAGGAGGACCTGAGTTCAAATCAGGTCTCAGACACTTAACACTTACTAGCTGTGTGACCTTGGACAAGTCCCTTAACCCCAATTGCCCTGCCTTCCCCCTCCAAATAAAAAAGACAAACTAAAAAGGGATGGCAGATCATTTTGTACAGCCCTTGGATTTTGTATATTGGAAAAATGAAGCCCAGATATAATAAATGACTTGTCCAAAGTCTCATGGGTAGAAGAGCTGGGATTGGAACCTAGGTCCTCTAAAGGCACCTTCCATCCTCTCACCTCATGTTGTTTGCCACAAACCTTTTCTAGATCAGAAGTCTTCTTGGTTCTATGCATTGCTACCTGATGCTTCTGACCTCAGAGTCTAAAAGAGAGGAGCTAAGTATCTTTCCCTTGCTGAAGGGATTGTTATTGTTATTGACTGTAAATCTGTCATCAAATTATCATTCCTGAGGCACCCACTCTGGTGACTAACCCAGCACAGATGTTATTAGGCAGCAGATATGGATTAGATGCGTGCAAAACTTTGAAAAAATAATCTCCTTCTCTTCCAGGCTTCTCCAACTATTGCACAATGGTAAGGCAGAAAGGTTTTGGATGGTGTGGAAGAGTGGGTTGGCAGGGAGGTCAGCGTGGGAGTTAGTGCATCAAACCAGCAGCTCGGTTATTTTAGTGAATTTGTCATCCTGTTCATAGTTTCAGGATCCAAAGGAGATTACCTCCTTACCTTATCCTCCTTACTACTTTCATAGCTCACTGTCTGGGGAAGGGGAGCTCCTGTAAAGCTGCATGTAGGGAAGCAAAATTGTTCTGTGAGATGACGAGGGCAGAAACACATCTCAGGGACCACAGAAAAGAGGTTGTCAAAAAAAAAACCAAAAACAAACAAACAGTTTTTGATGCAATGGAAAGAACACTAATCTGGGAGTTAGTGATAAGATCAGGGAGGAAGCAGCTCGGTGGTGCAGCCTCCTAGAGTATTGGCCCCAGAATTGGGAGAACCTGGATTCAAGTTTGGCCTCAGATGCTTATTAGCTGTATGACTCTGGGCAAGTCACTTAACCCTGATTGCCTTCAAGAAACAAAATATAAGACCAAGAAGTAAGTTGTGGTTTGGTCACTTACCAGTTATGCTGTTCCCTTGAGCAAGTCATTTCTCTGAAACTTCCTTTTCTGTAAATTGGGAATAATTATAAATTATATGATAATATATATTATATAAATAATATATAAATATAATTAATAATAGCTACCCTTTATTTAACATCATAAGGTTTACAAAGTACTTTTCACACATTATCAAAGCAGATACAGTTTACAAAGTTCTTTACATATATTGTCTCCAGTGATATTATATGTAAAGAACTTTGCAAACTTTACTGTCATACAAACACAAATGTTAGCTATTATTATTTTTTATTAGCAGCTAGGTGGTCTGCTGGATAAAGTGCTGGGCTTCAAATCAAGAAGACCTGAGTTCAAATCCAGCCTCAGATACCTACTACAAGCATAATCCTAGATAAATCTCTTAAGCTGTCTCAATTTAAGTTAAATTTACATAAACATTATTATTAGTCTGATTCTTATAGCCTTTCATAATACTTATGTATTATGGGGTGAGGGGCCTGGACATTAAACCCAGTCTTCCTGAGCATGCACATGCCTCTCTGCTGATGAAGACTATAGGTCCCTTATTAGAAGAATGGTTTTTAAATGCATAAAATAAAATATTTAAGATAGAAAAGGTCCATAAGCTATGAATCCCAGTTCTAGAGGCTTCCTTCCAGCTCAGGCTGTGGGTGAGAGAAGGCATTATGAGGTCCAGAGATTACTCTACTCACTGAGTCTTTAGAAAGCATGCTCAGTTTCTAGCTCAGCTCCCAGGACAAAAAGCTCCTCTTCTTCAGTGGTAAACAGACCAGAAACAATCCCAGCCAGGTTCTGAAGTCCATGGGGGGATTGTAGCAACAGGGCAGGCTATACATTTTCATAAGGACTGAGCTTATTGACCAGTGCCCCCTTCCCACCCCCACCTCTCTTTACACTTCTACTTCACAGGGATGTGAATAACTTGTGGTGGAATTAGGGAAGCCTGAGTTCAAAGCCCATCTCAGTTACTAGATGTGTAACTTGGGGCAAAACATTTAATCTTTCTCAACTTAGGTTTCCTCATTTATAAAATGAGGATAATAATTAGAGTGTCATGCAAGGAATAAATGAGATAATGTTGGAAGTAGTGTATAAATGTGATATTTTTATCTGATGCAATAAGCCACAGGAGATTGCTTTGTAAGCATAACATAGTATATAAATAAAACTTTATTATTATCATGATATTGAGTGGCTGGGAGGAAGAGATTGGGAAGGTCTACATTTGGGAAATTTCACATTGCTTTGCATGACCCCTTATTTCTTCCTGAAAGAACAGCAAAAAAATTATTTTAAAATACCAGTGTTCTTCCAGGGATTCAGCTGAATAATGGAATACCACAACATCTGGTAAATGAAAGCTGCAAGTCACTAAAAGGACAATGGAAAAGTGCTGGTGGATATAAATATAAACAAAGGCAAATTATATGCAAAAGTGGTATAACAGATATCAACAGAGATGTATGCCCAGAAAAGGAGATGAGCTTGTCCTGCAGCAAGAGAAAGAATTAGCAGATGGATAACCAATGTGCCCCTTTGGTGCATTCATGATGTTAAGGACCTAGATGAACATACAAGAGGACATGAGCAAGAGAAGGCATAAACGGCTTTTGATTTTTCAGAGACTACCCACACTGATGAGATCACAGATCCATTGGAATATTGAAATGCTCTAATTCTCCTTTTCCTGGCTGTAAGAGTGATTCACAGAAAACCAAATCTACCTAGCAAGCGCTTATTAAGCCCCTACTCTATACAAAGTAGTAAGCTAGGGACACAAAATGAAGGAGGTTGGGGACAAAATACTCTTGTGATTGCTCCTGATTCATCCATCAGTCATTTAAAAGCCAAGTATATTGGAAGATATATAAAAGGAACAATGCACCAGATTCTTTCATCCATGTATTACAGAGTAGACTCAGAAGCCTCAGAGGAAATTTCCTCACGTATGCAAAGAAAGGGCAATAGAGAAAATGTGTCCAAGTGGGTAGAGTGCTAAACTTGGCCACAGAAGACCTACATTCAAATCCAGCTTCTTATAGTAGTTGAAATCTTCATAGGCAAGTCACTTAACTTCTCTGAGTCTTAGTCTCCTGTTCTGCAAAATGGGGATATTAACATCTGTAATACTTGACAGGGTCCTTGTGAGGCATGAACAGAATATGTTTGTGACATACTTTGCAAGATTTATAGCACTACTACACATCAATGTCAGCTATTTTTACTCTATCTGTACTCATGCCAAGAGTGGGCAACTTTAGAAACTCAGTGCTACAATGCATGGTTTCTTAGGGGTGTTCAGGTGCATCTGCAGATGTGGCCCTTTACCAGTGTTCCTGGGCTCTTTGGAAAGTCTCCCAGTATCTCCTGAGCTGTCTTCTTCTGAGCATTTTTTGTGCCATTTTTAAACAGATACAGAATATTTTTCAACAATGCTAGCCTTTCAGGCTGTTCATGGTGGAAATTGTGTTTTTCTCTTCAGTCTAAACTAGTTCAAAGAAAAAAGTACATTATGGGTGGTGTAGGAGGGAGAGGTAGGAGGCATCCCTCCAGGGTCTGCCCTAAGCAAACTACAATGCAGGTAAATTATTTCATCCTCTTCACTTTCCTTTCATGGCCCTTCCTCTTCATCATGCACCTTCCCTTCCTCCAAGTCACAAAATATCCTATGTTTTGGACCTTCATTTTTTTTTGCATTTTTTGGAGGGCAATTGGGGTTAAGTAACTTGCCCAAAGTTGCAAGGCTAGTTGTGTGTGTGTGTGTGTGTGTGTGTGTGTGTGAGTGTTTTAAGTGTCTGAGGCCAGAACCGAACTCAGGTCCTCCTGACTCTGGGGCCAGTGCCTTTACTCACTGCACACCTAGCCGCCCCTGGACCTTCATTTTTAACAACTTCTTTCCAACTCCATCCCATCCCTTGGCACAGTGCCTGTCACAATGTAAGCACTTAATAAAAGTTGCTTGATTAATCAATAAACAAATTGATTCTGAAATGTTAATAATTGATAATTGCTTAATGTACTAGTTGTATTTAAATTTTAATATGGGTTTGTTCCTTAACTCAAAGAGAAACAATTAATGGTAGAATTCCAGGCACTAATGACAGGCTAGTTGAAGCAGTGGCTTGGAGGGAATGGGGGCAGTAACTTATGGAGACATGTATAATAATAATTTACATGGATAACCTAAAGTTTATATCAATATATATTTTTCAGTATCTTTCCTACCTATTGTTTATGAGAACTGATTATTAGTATAGCAGATGCAAAATTTACAACCCTAAAACTGGTAGAGGAGCATTTTAATCAATCTTCTTACCTTCACTTATTCCTTCAATCCATCTTTCACACCATTGATAGATTAATCTTATTTATCTATAGACCTGGTCATACCATCTCTCTGCCCATAGTCTTTTAATGGCTCCCTATTGCTGATTAATTATAATATGAAGATCTTAGTATAACAGGCAAGGTACTTAAACATCAGTTGTCACTGCTTTTTAGCCTTAGTCCATTATCACTGGGAGAATGTGGTACTACTATGTGATACCCTGAATCCCTAGTGTAAGGTATTGAAGACTTCTCTAGGGTGCTTCTGATGCACAAGGGAGTGGCAATTGATTATATCAGTACATGATTACATCATGATCTGAAAAGGATGAATTTAGTATTATATCAGTATTAGTACTGCCAATGTATATAAGGAGGCAGATAATAAGAAAGGGAATGGTAGCTACTCAATCAAACCAGTCCATATATGGTGGTACAAAAACAAAACAAAACAAAACCAACACATGTTAAATATGTATAGAATGAATACAAAGGAGAGACCAGTCTTGTGAGAAGTGGTACAACTGTTATATACACTGACATTTGGTCTTAGCTCTTTTCCCCTTTGAATTGTCATTGTAATTTTTGGTGATAGTCATGGGGGTCTTTGTCAGTCCATAGTTTATGCTACTCCAGAACACACATGCGGAATTGGAGGAGCAAGAGATGATGAAGCTAGGATCCAATTCTGCCAAGAGCTGACACCTGATTGGTATCAGCTAAACTTATCCATGATTTCCTGTCCTTAGAGAAGGTTGGCCAGTGGTGGACACTGCAAAAATGTTAGCTCTTTATTCCATATTACTCTCCTCTTCACTCTATACTTCAAGGAAACTGGACTCCTCACCACCCCTGTACACATTATACAATTTCCTAATTTTGTGCCTATGCGTAGTATGTCCTTACCCTACCTCCATCAGTGAAAATTATACCCACCCTCTAAGGCTCAGCTCAAATGCCACCCCTCTTTGAAAACTTTCCTGATTCTCCTAAATAATTTCTTTTTTTAAATTTAAATTTTATTTTAAAAAATAATTTGTTTGTTTCCTTTTAGTTTACAGGATTCAATTCCACAATTCCTTGAGTTTCACATTTTGTCCCCCTCCCTCTCCTCCCTTCCCCCCATGGCGGCATATAGTCAAGTATAGGATCTGTAAATACTTTCACATTATACATTAGTCAGGTTATAAAGACAGATTGTATCAGATGGAATGAAAAATGGTAAAGAGGACATAAAACCAAACAAGAGAAGGAAAAAGATCAGGTATTTTGCTTCCACTTGGATATAAACTCAGTTCTTTCTAGTTCTTTCTCTGGATGCACATATTTCTCTCCATCATGAGTCTTTTGGGATTGAATTATATCACTGCATTGCTGAGAAGAGTCCAGTCTATCAAAGTTGGTCATCACACATACGTTGTGTGTGTAATTGTGTACAAATTTCTCCTGGTTCTACTCTTCTCACTCAGCATCAGTTTGTATAAGCCTCTCCAGGTAAATATGAAGACTGTCTGCTCCTTGTTTCGTATAGCACAATAGTATTCCATAACATGCATATACCACAACTTGTTCAGCCATTCCCAATTGGTGGGCACCCCCTTAACTTCCAATTCTTTGCCACCACAAAAAGAGCTGTTATAAACATTTTTGTACATATGGGTCTTCTTCCCACTTCTATGATCTCTTTGGCATATAACCCTAGGAGTGGTATTGCTGGGTCAAAGGATATGAAAGTATTTATAGCCCTTTGAGCATAATTCCAGATTGCTCTCCAGAGCAACTCTGCCAGCAATGCATTAGCGTTCCAATTTGCCCACATCCTCTCCAGCATTTGTCATTTTCCTGTTTTGTCATCTTAGCCAATCTGACTGGTGAGATGTGGTACCTCAGAGTTGTTTTGATTTGCATTTCTCCAATCAATAGTGATTTAGAGCATTTCTTCATGTGCTTATAGATATCTTTAATTTCTCTGAAAATTGCCTGTTCATATCATTTGACCATTTATCAATTGCGGAATGACTTGTATTCTTATAAATTTGACTCAATTCTCTGTATATTTTAGAAATGAGTCCTTTGTCAGAGACATAGGTTGTAAAGATTCTTTCCCAATTTCCCACCTCCCTCTTAATCTTAGTTACATTGGCTTTGTTTGTACAGAAGCTTTTCAATTTCATGTAGTAAAAATTATCCATTTTATATTTTATAATGTTCTCTAATTCTTGTTTAGTCATAAAGTCTTTCCCTCTCCGCAAATCTGACAGGTAAACTATTCCTTGTTTTACGAAACTGCTTACAGTATCAAACTTTATACCTAGATCATGCACCCATTTAGACTTGATTTTGGTATATGGTGTTAGATAATGGTCTATGCCCAGTTTCTGCCATACTATATTCCAGTTTTCCCAGCAGTTTTTGTCAAATAGTGAGTTCTTATCTCAAAAACCAGGGTCTTTGGGTTTATCAAACAATAGATTACTATAGTCATTGACTTCTGAATCTCGTGTGCCTAATCTATTCCATTGATCCACTCCTCTATTCCTCAGCCAGTACCAAGTAGTTTTGATGACTGCTGCTTTATAATACAGATTGAAATCTGATATAGCTAGTCCACCTTCCCTAGCATTTCTTTTCATTAATTCCCTTGATATTCTGGACCGTTTATTCTTCCAAATCAATTTTGTTATTATTTTTTCTAGCTCTGTAAAGTAGTTTTTTGGTAAATTAATTGGTATGGCACTAAATATATAATTTAATTTAGGTAAAATTGTCATTTTTATTATATTAGCTTGATCTAGCCACCAGCAATTGATATTTTTCCAATTAGTTAGATCTGACTTTATTTGTGTGAAAAGTGTTTTCTAGTTGTGGTAATACAGGTCCTGGGTTTGTTTTGGCAGGTAGATTCCCAAATATTTTATAATGTCTACAGTAACTTTAAATGTCTCCCAAATAATTTCAATGGTTACTTTGTTACTCTACCATTTTCTTCAGCTGTCTAATGACTAAAGGGTGTTATTTCATGCTTGCGTTAATGAAGTTAAAAGTTATACTGTGTCTCTCCAACCACACCCACCCACCCCTGCCCCTTCATTTAGATCTCTTTGGTAATTTTATCACACATTTAATTTGTTCTTTTTCTAGCTTTTTTAGTTGCATGCCTAATTCATTGATCTCTTCTTTCTCTATTTTATTCATGTAAATATTTAGAGATATAAAATTTCCCCTAAGAATTGCTTTGGCTGCAACCTATAAGTTTTGGTAAATTGTCTCATTATTGTCATCCTCTTTGATGAAATTCTTAATTATTTCTATGATTTGTTGTGTGACCTACTCATTATTTAGGATTAGATTATTTAGTTTCCAATTAATTTTTAGGCTATCTTTCCATGGCCCTTTATTACACATAAATTTCACTGCACCATGATATGAAAAGGATACATTTAATATTTCTGCCATTCTGAATTTGATTGTAAGGATTTTATGTCTTAATAAAGCCAACTTTTGTGTAGGTTCCATATACCACTGAGAATAAATGAATATTCTTTTCTATCTCCATTTAATTTTCTTCAGATGTTTATCATATCTAACTTTCTAAAATTCTATTCGCCTCCTCAACTTCTTTCTTATTTATTTTGTGGTTAGATTTATCTAGTTCTGACAGGGGGAGGTTGAGATCCCCCACTAGTATGATTTTGCTGTCTATTTCTTCCTATAACTTCCCCCCTAAGAATATGGATGCTATCCCACTTGTTGCATATATATTTAGTACGTAGTTTCCTTCCTTATTTATTTTAATTAGACTTATTTTTGCTTTTGCTTTGTTTGAGATCAGGATTGCTACCCCTGTCTTTTTTTTTTTTATTGAAGCTTAATATATTATACTTCAACTTTTCACATTTACCCTGTGTGCATTTTTCTGCTTCAAATGTGTTTCCTGTAAACAATATATTGTAGGATTCTAGTTTTTAATCCACTCTGATTTACATTTCAATTTTATTGGAGAGTTCATCCCTTTCACATTCATAGTTATGATTACTAACTGTGTATTTCCCTCCATCCTATTTTTCCCTTGTTTATGCTTTTTTCTCTCCTTTCACCCTGTTCCTCCTCAACAGAGTTTTGCTTCTGACCATCATGTCCCTCAATCTGCCTTTCCTTCTATCATTCCCCCCTCCTTTTACTTCCCTTTTCCCCTCCTACTTCTTCCCTACCTTTTATCAGCACCCCATTTCTCCTTTCTTTCCCCTTTCATCTCCACTTTCCTATAGGGTAAGATAAATTTCTATACCCAACTGAGTGTATATGATATTCCTTCTTTGAGCCAAATCCAGTGAGAGAAACAAACAATGCTCACCCCTTACTTCTTTTCCTCTACTGTAATAGGTATTTGGCACCTTTTCATGTGATGCAATTTACCCTATTCCACCTCTCCCTTTCCTCTTTTCCCTGTACAATCCTTTTTATCACCCCTTAATTTTTTTATACCATCATATCAAAGTCAAATTATACCCATGCCCTCTTTCTATGTATACTCCTTCTAACTCCCCTAATAAACAGTCCTTAAGAGTTACAAGTATCATCTTCCATCTAGGGAAAACAGTTTAAACATTATTGAATAACACTCTTTTCTTTCCTGTTTACCTTTTTATGCTTCTCTTGAATCTTGTATTTGAAGATAGAATTTTTTATTCAGCTTCAGTCTTTTCTTCAGCAAAGTTTGAAAGTCCCTATTTCATTGAATGTCTATCTTTTCTCCTGAGAGATTATGCTCAGTTTTTCTGGATAGCTGATTCTTGGTTTTAATTCAAGCTCCTTTGCCTTCCAGAATATCATATTCCAAGTCCTCTCATCTTTTAATGTAAAATCTGCTAAGTCCTGTGTAATACTGACTGGTTCCTTGATATTTGAATTGCCTCTTTCTGGTTGCTTGCAGTATTTTTTTCCTTGACTTAGCAATTCTGGGATTTGGCTACAATATTCCTTCGATTTTCACTTTGGGAATCTCTTTCAGGAGATGATCAGTGGATTTTTTGAATGACTATTACCCTCTGGTTTTAGAACCTCAAGGCAGTTTTCCTTGATAATTTCTTGAAAGATTCTGTCTAGGCTCTTTTTTTTTTAATCATGGCTTTCAGGTAGTCCAATAATTCTTAAATTATTTCTTGTAGATCTGTTTCCATGTTAGCATTTTATTATTTTAGGTTAGATATTTTACATTTTCTTCTATTTTTTTCATTCTTTTGGGTTTTTTTGACTGATTCTTGACATTTCATAGAGTCATCAACTTTCATTTGCTCAATTCTAATTTTTAAGGATTTATTTTCTTCAGTTAGCTTTTGTACCTCCTTTTCCATTTGGCCAGTTTTACTTTTGAAAAGTTTGCTTCAATGGATCCCCCCCCCCCAACTTGGCCAATTCTATTTTTTAAGCAGTTGTTTTCTTCAGTCAAATTTTGTGCTTCCTTTTCTAAGCTGTTGACTCTTTTTTCATAATTCTCCTTCATAACTCTCATTTCTCAAGTTTTCTTCTACCTCTCTTGATTTTTAAGTTACTTTTTTCTAAAAAGTCTTCCAAAATGACTTTTGGGGCCTGAGACCAATTCATATTCACCTTTGAGCCTTCACACATGGGCATTTTTATGTTGTCCCCTTCCGAGTTTGTGTTTTGATCTTCCCTGCAACCAGAGTAGCTTTCTGTGGTCAGAGTTCTCTTCTGTTTCTTACTAATTTTTCAACCTATTCTATGACTTTTAAAGTTGAACTCTTATCTGGGGGCACAGTGGCCCCAAGCCTTTTATGCTGGGGGCCAAGGGACTGGTCACTGGCTTTCCACACTGGGACCTCAGGTGATTGATGCTTGCACACTGCTCTGGGGTTAGTTCCACCTAGTTGCACCTGTGGTGCTAGAGATCCAGGGTTGTCAAATTCCTTTCTGCTCTGAGGCTGGAGGCCTCACTGCTGGCCTGCTGAGCCAGAACCAAGGGGACTCAGTTGCTGATCTGTGCTGTGGCTAAGAGCTTCCCACTGGGTTACCCAGACATGATCTATACTGAGCTGTGTTCCCCTTTTACGCAAGAGAGAAAGATCTTTCCTAAAGTCCTTATAAGTTATCTCAAGATGAAAAAATGTCTCACTCCATCTTTTTGTGGGTTCTGGCACTCCAGAATCTGTGTAGAGGCTTGATTTAAAATTGTTTCCAAGGGAAACTGGGGAGAGCTCAGGCAACTTTCTGGCTTCTTTCCACCATCTTGGCTCCCTTCATCATGCATTTCAATAAGCTGTGTTAAAGAAGATACATCATGCTGAATTAGGGAGATAATAGTCTTACTAAACTGTGCTCTGCTCAAAGTGCATCTTTAGTATTGTGTTCAGATTTAGGTACCTTATTTTGGAAGCTATACTAGAGAGCCATCAAAGAAAGATGCCCAGGAGTGGGAAGGATCACGGATCTTGCCTTAGAAAAATCAGTTTAAGGAACTAGGGACATATAGCTTGAAGAATAACAGACTGAGGGGGAACAAATTAGTTCTTGCTAGTTGTTGAAGGAATTTGTTGGACTTGCTCTGCTTGACCTGGAAAGAGACAAGGAGAGCAATAGGTTTAAGACAGATTTTTGGTTCAATTTAAGGAAAAAAAACTCTGAATAATTAGAGCTCTCCAAAAGTGGAATGGTCTGCCATGGGAGTTAAAGGATTTGGCCCCCACAAGAGGCACTAATACAAAGTATAAATGACTACATGTTAAGGAGATAGGATTTTAATTCAGTTATGGATCAGAGATCTCTTCTGACTCAAAGATTCTATGTTTGTTTTATAGTTTTATATATATATATATATATATATATATATATATATATATATATATAT